>NW_024098648.1:0-168984 GCF_016545835.1 Crotalus tigris
CTGGTAGGTGGGAGGTATCATCTCGTTTGTTCATGCTGTGTGGGTGTTTTTCTATCTCGATGGCTTCTCTGATTATTCTGTTATTAAAATGTTCACTTTTGGCAATGTTTCTGGTATTTTTAAAGTCAATTTCATGTCCTGTTGCTTTAAGGTGTTGGACCAGGGAAGATGTTGGTTCCTCTTTTTTGACTGAGTTCTTATGATTTCGTCAATGCGTGCACTTATTCTTCCGGTTGGTTTGTCCGATGTATGTGGTGGGACAAGTGGTGCATGGGATTTCGTATACTCCTTGATTTTCTAATTCAATTTTATCTTTGGGGTTTCTAAGGATGGTGGATATTTTTCTGTTTGTGCAGAATGCTGTTTTTATGTTGTGTTTATGGATGATCTTACTGATTCTGTCTGTGGTGCCTTTTATGTATGGGAGGAGGGCTTTGCCGTTTTCTTGTTCTTTGTCTTGGATTTTAGTGGGGGTTTCTTTTTGGATTAGGTTTGTAATCTTATTTCTATGGAATCCATTGGATGTTAGTACATTGGTGAGAGTGTGTAGTTCAGGTTTTAGGTGTTGTTCGTCAGCTAAGCGTTTTGTTCTGGGGATGAGTGTCTTGGCTACAGAGTTGATCTGTGCTGGGTGGTGGTGTGAGAGAGCGTGCAGATAGCGGTTTGTGTGTGTTTTCTTCTGGTAGATGGTGTGTCCTAGGGAGCCATTGGATTTCTTGTAGACTAAGACATCCAGGAAGGGACGTTGGTTGTTAGCTTCTCTTTCCATGGTGAACTGTATTTTTGGGGTGTATCTTTGAGGTGTGTGAGGAAGTTGTCCAGTTTTTCTTCCCATATTGACTAGATTATGAAGGTGTCGTCTACGTATCTGAGCCAGAGTTTGGGTTTGTGATCCGATTTTTCTAGAGCTTGGGTTCAAAGTGTTCCATGTAGAGGTTTGCAATGACAGGTGAGAGGGGTGATCCCATGGGTGCTCCTTCTATTTGTTTGTATTTTTGTCCAGATGAAGTTATAGATGAAGTATGTGATGAATAGGCAGTGGTTGGTCAGATCTAGGATATGTTTTGGGGGTTTATATTTGTTTTGGATAGCTGTCAAGGCTTCTTTGATAGGCACTTGGGTGAAGAGGGATATGACATCGAAGCTCCCTAGTAGGTCGCTGGGCTGTAAGTTTTGTTTCTTTATGATCTCTATAAACTGGAATGAGTTTTTTACGTGTGAGGTGATGGATTCTGCATAGGGCTGTAATTGTTTGGCGAGAAATTTGGCTAGGTTTTGTAGAGGTGAGCCTATGGAACTGACTATAGGTCTGAGTGGGGTTCCTTCTTTGTGTATCTTGGGGAGACCATAGAGTTTGGGGCATCTGGATGATTTCTCTCTGGGAATGATTCTTTGCTGGATCTCTTCGCTAATGGGGGAGGCTTTTATTTTGGATCTGGTGGTTTTTTCCAGGTAGGTGGTGGGATCTGTATTTAGGGGTTTGTATGTGGAGTCTTGGAGTAGGTTGGTTAATTTGGTTTGGTAGTCAGATGTGTTCATAACCACCGTGGTGTTGCCCTTGTCTGCTGGTAGGATTATTATGCTGGTGTCTTCTTTCAGGTTATGTAGTGCTGTCTGTTCCTCTTTGGGTAAGTTGCTTTTGGGTGGCTTGCTGGTGCAGAGGATGTTGGTGACTTCGAGTCTGATTCTGTTAGCGTCGTCGGGGTTGATTTTGGTCAGGCTGGTTTCAACTCCACATATAATGGTTTCAGTGGGGATGTGTTTGGGAGCGACTGCAAAGTTGAATCCTTTTGGAAACCTAAAACCTGAACTACACACTCTCACCAATGTACTAACATCCAATGGATTCCATAGAAATAAGATTACAAACCTAATCCAAAAAGAAACCCCCACTAAAATCCAAGACAAAGAACAAGAAAACGGCAAAGCCCTCCTCCCATACATAAAAGGCACCACAGACAGAATCAGTAAGATCCTCCATAAACACAACATCAAAACAGCATTCTGCACAAACAGAAAAATATCCACCATCCTTAGAAACCCCAAAGATAAAATTGAATTAGAAAATCAAGGAGTATACGAAATCCCATGCACCACTTGTCCCACCACATACATCGGACAAACCAACAGAAGAATAAGTGCACGCATTGAAGAACATAAGAACTCAGTCAAAAAAGAGGAACCAACATCTTCCCTGGTCCAACACCTTAAAGCCACAGGACATGAAATTGACTTTAAAAATACCAGAACCATTGCCAAAAGTGAACATTTTAATAACAGAATAATCAGAGAAGCCATCGAGATAGAAAAACGCCCACACAGCATGAACAAGCGAGATGATACCTCCCGCCTACCAGCCATTTGGAAACCTGCCCTTATTGACAAACGACTCCCTAACCCCAAAATCTTAAACCCCTCTGCAACTCAGACTAACCTGAGCACAACCAAACAGAACACTCCCCCAGCCAATCAGAGCACAGCCAAGCCCCTAACCATTCAGAACACACCTCCACCCAATCAGAACACAGCCAAGCTCCCACCCAATCAGTTCATACCCCCACTGGCAGTTAAAAGGAAGAAACAGCTAAGACCACACATTGCTGCTCAAAGCACGAAGCTGAAAACACCAGCCGGAAGATGACGAATGGACTTCGTCAAAACGTTGCCAAGACACTTCCAATTTTACGCGGGAGAAAACCCGAACAACCAAAGACCTATATACAAATACCCGCGAAAACCTCAGAAAACAAATACATATATATATATATATATATTATATTTATATATATATATATATATATATCTATATGTATGTATGTATATATTGTTTTCTGAGGTTTTCGCGGGTATTTGTATATAGGTCTTTGGTTGTTTGGGTTTTCTCCCACGTAAAATTGGAAGTGTCTTGGCGACGTTTCGACGAAGTCCCATTCAGCACGAAGCTGAAAACACCAGCCTGAAGATGACGAATGGGACTTCGTCGAAACGTCGCCAAGACACTTCCAATTTTACGCGGAAGAAAACCTGAACAACCAAAGACATATATATATATATATATATATATATATATATATATATATATATAGTGAGAAATAAAATGATCACCAGGGTAATAAAAACTATAAAATTTATTAAAAAACGCCTAGCTTTCGCCGTCACCTGCCGGCATCCTCAGGGCTAGTGCGCCAGGGAGTGAGAGAGTCACTTTTATAGGTGCAACAAGGTCTGCGCACAACTCCTCGGCCTCGTCATCGGGCCTGAATAGAGTGACTGCGCACGGCTGGTCTGTTCTTTTCTATTCATTTCAACTGCACATTCATCCTCCTCCATCCTTCTTTCCCTCAATCTTAAGGTGGATGGGCAAATGTCTCTGTAATTGCAATAGTCTCTATGTTTTAACCCTTCTCCGCCGGGGGCAAGTGGCAATACACATTTCATGTTTATTTTGCGATCCTCCTTCGTCCCATTGTTCTTCCTATGGCAAGTTTTTCTTTTGGTTTTGATGTTTTTACTTCTTATATAGATGTCGTCTGGGTGGTCCTGTGGGTCCTTTCGGGGTAGTTGTAATCCACTGATGGTCTGGGGCTGGAGGGGAAGCCGTTCGGTCACTCCCAGATATGGGCACACATGGCGGAATTAGACCATAAATTCAATTTCAGTGAGGTTAGCATACTGACTAGTGACAACACCAAGGGGGGCCGCCTACTTAAGGAGGCATGGCTCTCGGATGACAATTCTATTAATCGGCATGTGGACCTGTGCCCGGCATATATGGCTTTAAGGTTGTGGAGCACAAATAATCAAGGACAGCACCCCCGACGTCCCAATAACAACTTTAATGGCACTAAGGAGGAGGAATCAATTCCCCAATTGATCCAAAGTAATCCGAATGAGGAAACACAATCGGAAAACACCTCTACCATGTCGGTAACACCATCACAGCTCCGAAGGATTAAAGGGACTGTGGGAATCAAAACTCAGAACCCAGATACCACAGATACCCGAGGTGTTGTGACCAGTATAAAGGAAGATATTGCGATTGGAGGGGGGGAGAGACCCTTGGATACGGCAATCCATCCGCACATGGAAGAAAATGCGTTGGCTATTTCGGAAGGAAAGGAGAGATCCCCCTGTCAGACCAGGATGACCGGTTTGGGAGGGAGGGAACCGCAGAGCACGATCGGAGGCGGACCCTTGAATGGTATTGGAGAAGGAGAAAGAACTCAGGAGATCGAACTGTCATCCCCCCTGCTTGCGCATCCCAGAGAACTCCGGAGGATCTGTACAGCCACCAACGACGCAAGAAGGAGGAGACAAGCAGAGGAGGGACGCTGTGAGGATCAAATAGATCGTGATTCCACCATTACCCTCCCCCCGGACCGATTACCCGCAGTAGGGGACGCGTAGGACGGCTGGGCGTAGTGACGACCGGGGAGCCGCTGCCCCCCTCCACCCACGACCGAGCAGTTCATCCTCTAGTTCCGGACCACCGGCGAGCTGCACCCACCTGGGAGGAGTCTGTGGGATCATCTGGACGGTGCTTGCCCCAGGGGGAAGAGCAAGGACATGGTTCCGTCACTGCCCCCCCAGGACTGCCTGATTATAGTGCGGCGCGCGTAAAGCGGCCGGATGCAGGGGTGATTGAGGAATCGCCGCCCCCCCCCTCTTTGACCGAACGGCTTCCCCTCCAGCCCCAGACCATCAGTGGATTACAACTACCCCGAAAGGACCCACAGGACCACCCAGACGACATCTATATAAGAAGTAAAAACATCAAAACCAAAAGAAAAACTTGCCATAGGAAGAACAATGGGACGAAGGAGGATCGCAAAATAAACATGAGATGTGTATTGCCACCTGCCCCCGGCGGAGAAGGGTTAAAACATAGAGACTATTGCAATTACAGAGACATTTGCCCATCCACCTTAAGATTGAGGGAAAGAAGGATGGAGGAGGATGAATGTGCAGTTGAAATGAATAGAAAAGAACAGACCAGCCGTGCGCAGTCACTCTATTCAGGCCTGATGACGAGGTCGAGGAGTCGTGCGCAGACCTTGTTGCACCTATAAAAGTGACTCTCTCACTCCCTGGCGCACTAGCCCTGAGGATGCCGGCAGGTGACGGCGAAAGCTAGGCGCTTTTTAATAAATTTTATAGTTTTTATTACCCTGGTGATCATTTTATTTCTCACCATGAATACTCCCAGGGTTCACGTTTTTAATTTTCTTAAACGCGAATATATATATATATATATATATATATATATATATATATATATATATATATACACACATATACACATACACACACACACATATATACACACACACACACCTATAATAAAGGTAAAAAAAGAATATATGCAGTATATATCTTCATTATCTTCATTTTAGATATCAAAAGGGTTTTGCTGCTCCGGGTGTTTTGTTTTTGGTGGGAAACAGGTCCAAGTGGCTCTTTGAGTGTTTTGGGTTGCATACCCCTGTTCTAGGATAAAATAACAAACTAGTCAGGATGTCTTTCTGTCCTATCAAACAAAAGCAAATTAGGGTTTTGGGAACTTCTTCCTCATTTCTTTCACTTTCTCAGGAGTGAATAATCTTATTTCCTCCCTTAAGAGTTCACTGATCCCTTCTCCTTCCTCTTCCCCTGTCCCAAGGCCAGATCTACATCCTTTCAGAAGCCATCAAGAAGAGGGCATCAAACAAGTAATTTAGGAGAATACAAAATCTGGAATGCTCACACCAGATAGGGATAATAGTAGTGGTAGTAATAATAATAATAATAATAATAATAATAATAATAATAATAATAATAATAATCCCCCAGTGAGGCACTACCTTGACGTGGTTGTGGGGCTTGTGTACTCTGAGGAAGATGAGAGCTATGCCAGAGGTTCAACCATACTGGACAGGTCTCATCAGAGGAGTCAGACAAAGAGTGTCTCTCCCATAAAAAATATGGTGAGACGTAAATTTCAGAATGCCATACCGGCTCGGACGTCGCCCGGGTTAACAAGGTCCGCACTAGATATTGGAGTTCCTGATATCTGGTGAAAAATGGGTTACAGGACTCAGGACTGTTGGCTGAGCAACCAGGGCCAGCAGCTGCAGAACTACTGGAAGAAAGGTGTTTACCCGTCGCAGATACACAGTGATGGAAAACAAAGAAATAATGTCTGTTACTACAGATCAAGTCCAACAAGACGAGGATATCTAAAACGAATGCACAATTCTGGAAAGAACAACATCCAGAATCAGAAATAACAGAACAGAGACTAGCAGATCAACGCGATTTATAACACGAAATAAAGTATTTCAGAAACAGAATTGGACGAACTGCAAAGGTTTACCCAGGGCAAAGAAATCAAAGCCTTACAAGAAGTAATTCAGAATGTAGAGGCAAACCAGGGGGAGTTGGCAGTGAAGGAATCCAGCAGAGATATACAACTGTTCTCATTTGGAAACCAGGCACCTCTTCCTCAGGAAGAACAAAACCCTCTAACTAAAGAAATAAAAGAATTGAAACAAAGAATAACTGAGCATCTAGAACAGCACAAAAACAACAGAATAAGGCTGCCTGCATTGAAGCTTGTTCCAAAGAAACAGCTAGCACAAGCATTAAAAGATGCAAATACTGCAATAGCAAGTATAAGCACCAATTCACTGCAAGAAACAAACCAACTAATGTACAGCACAGCTGCAGTTATAACAGAATACCTGGGATGCAAAATCAACAAAAAGAAAAACAAACAAACAGTGCACCAGAAAAATGGAAGGTTAGACTAGAAAATAAGATCAGCAAGTTAAGATCACATGCAAGCAAGCTAGAACAGATGAAAGAAAAGAAGCTGAAGAACAAGAAGACCAAAGAATACCTAATCAAGAAATACCACTTAGAAACAAGGAAGATCAAGGAAGCACTGGAAATAATAAAGCAACAAATAACAGCTATAGCCAGGAAAATCAGTAGATATGAAGCTCGAATTGCAAACTATAGGCAGAACCTCCAATTTCAATCCAATCAGAAACGTTTCTACCAATCCATCAATGGAGAAACTGCAAGGAATCAGTCAGTACCTGACAAGGAAGAAACAGTGCAATTCTGGAAGCAGATATGGGATAACCCAAAGAAATACAACAAGGATGCGGCTTGGTTAAAAGAGGTGGATGCAAATAAAACAGAAGTTGAAATGAAAGAACTAGTAATAACAACAAAAATGGTAGAAAAAAGAGCAAAGAAAATCAAAAATTGGTCAGCACCAGGTGAAGATGAACTGCATGGGTTTTGGTTGAAACATCTAACTGTTATACACCCACTCATTGCCAAGCAGTTCAACAATATACTACAAGGAGGAGAAATTGAAAAGTGGCTAACAACTGGGAAAACCTACCTAATAATGAAAAATCCAGCAAGAGGGGCAACACCAGGTAACTACAGGCCAATTACCTGCTTACCAACAACTTTCAAATTACTAACTGGTGTGGTAGCTGATGCAGTACAACAGCATCTAGTTGAAAACAATCTCTTTCCACCTGAGCAGAAAGGAAACCGCCCCAATAGCAGAGGAACAAAAGATCAACTCCTAATAGACAAAATGATCTTGGAAAACTGCAAGAGAAGGAAGACCAACCTGAATGTGGCATGGATTGACTACAAAAAGGCATTTGACTCTCTGCCACATGATTGGATAATCAAGTGCCTAGAAATAACAGGAGTAAGTAGAAACATCAGAAAATTTGTGCAAAAATCGATGGCACAATGGAAGACACAGTTGCAGATCAATGGTGAGAAAGCTGGGAGAGGTTAATATCAAGAGAGGAATATTTCAAGGAGATTCATTATCACCATTACTATTTGTTATTGCACTGTTTCCTCTGTCAACAATACTGAATAACTCAGGACATGGCTATCAAACATCAAAAACATCTGCCAGACTATCCCACCTCCTTTACATGGATGATCTGAAGCTGTATGGAAAAACATCATCTGAAATAGAATCGCTGCTCAACACTGTCCGTATATATAGCCAAGATATTGTAATGGAGTTTGGCTTGGACAAATGTGCCACACTTACTATCAAACAAGGAAAAATAGTGAAAACTGAAGGAATCAAGATGCCCCACGAAAATAACATTAAGAGTCTGGATGAGGAAGAGTACTACAAATACTTGGGTATCCTTCAAGCTGACAACATCAAGCACACTGAAGTCAAGAAAAAGATTAGAGGTGAATACATCAAGAGAGTGAAGAAGATCTTAAAATCCAAACTCAATGGAGGAAATACCATAAAGGCAATCAACACCTGGGCAATCCCAGTCATTAGGTACACAGCTGGAATAGTGGACTGGACTCAAGCAGAACTAAAAGCAATGGATAGGCAGACCAGAAAAATAATGACAATGAATCATGCCCTTCATCCACGCAGTGACATTGATAGACTTTATCTACCAAGGCAAATAGGTGGACGTGGAATGCTACAAGTACATCAGATGGTTGAAGAAGAAAAAATGGCTTTGGAAGAATATCTGAAGAACAATGATGAAGATGCACTGAAATTAGTATATCAGGAAGGCTTACTAACTACTGGAGAGACCAAACTGGCCTACAAGAAAGACCAAATGAAGAACAGAATAGAGGCATGGGAAGACAAAGCACTACATGGCCAATACATTAAAAAAATAGCTGGGAAAGCAGATAATAATAAAACCTGGCAATGGCTAAGAGCAGGAAAATTGAAGAAAGAGACCGAGGGACTAATTCTGGCTGCACAAGACCAAGCCTTAAGGACAAATGCATACAAAGTCAAAATTGAGAAGACAGCAACAGACAGTAAGTGCCGCCTATGCAAAGAAGCTGAAGAAACAGTGGACCACTTGGTAAGCTGTTGCAAGAAGATTGCACAGACTGATTACAAGCAGCGGCATGACAAAGTAGCAACAATGGTGCATTGGAAGATCTGCAAAAAATATCATTTGCCTGTAAGCAAAAACTGGTGGGATCATAAAATAGAGAAAGTCATAGAAAATGATAAAATGAAACTGCTCTGGGACTTCAGAATTCAAACAGACAAGCACCTGCAACATAACACCCCAGACTTAACAATTGTCGATAAGAAAGACAAAAAAGTCTGGATAGTGGACGTGGCAGTGCCTGGAGACAGCAGAATAGAAGAGAAAGAACTGGAGAAGATAACAAAATACAAAGACCTACAAATAGAAATAGAAAGACTGTGGCAAAAGCAAGCAAGGGTAGTACCAATAGTCATAGGCTCCTTGGGCGCAATCCCAAAACAACTGGAGCACCACTTGAACACCATTGGCATTGACAAATTTGCTATTAGTCAATTGCAAAAGGCGGCCTTATTAGGAACTGCTTCCATCCTGCGACGATACCTGTAATACCATCAAACATCTACATCTGCCTATCCCAGGTCCTGGGTAAGGACTCGATAGGTAGACAAAATGCCAAATCCAGTCTGAACATCTGGCTGACTGTGCGATGATTGATAATAATAATAATAATAATAATAATAATAATAATAATAATAATAATAATAATAATAATAATAATAATAATAATAATAATAATAAAAAAAAAAACATCTGGCTGACTATGTGATGATCCATAATAATAATAATAATAAAGTTGGAAGGGACCTTGGAAGTCATCGAGTCCAACCCCCTGCTCAGGCAGGAACCCTACACCATTTCAGACAAATGGCTGTCCAGTCTCTTCTTAAAAACTTCCAGTGTTGGAGCATTCACCGCTTCTGGAGGCAGGTTGTTCCATTGGTTAATTGTTCTATCTGTCAGGAAATTTCTCCTTAGTTCTAGGTTGCTTCTCTCTTTCGTTAGTTTCCATCCACTGCTTTTTGTCCTGCCTTCAGGCGCCTTGGAGAATAGCTTGACTCCCTCTTCTTTGTAGCAGCCCCTGAGATATTGGAACACTGCTATCATGTCCCCCCTAGTCCTTCTCTTCATTAAACTAGACATATCCAATTCCAGCAACCATTCCTTATATGTTTTAGCCTCCAGTCCCTAATCATCTTTGTTGCTCTTCTCTGTATTCTTTCTAGAGTCTCAGCATCTTTTTTACATCATGGTGACCAAAACTGGATGCAGTATTACAAGTGTGGCCTTACCAAAGCATTGTAAAGTGGTATTAATACTTCACATGATCTTGATTCTATCCCTCTGTTAATGCAGCCCAGCACTGTGTTGGCTTTTTTGCCAGCTGCAGCACACTGCTGGCTCATATTTAAGTGATTGTCTACTAGAACTCCGAGATCCCTCTCACAGTTACTACTATTGAGCAAATGTACCCCTATACTATACCTGTACATTTGTTTTTTCTTGCCTAAATGTAGTTAGTGTCACTTAGAAATTAAAGGTAATGTGGTGTTGGGTGCTAGAATAACCAAATGATCTGTCAAATGTATAACTATCATCAAAATCATTATCAATAATTTTTTCACATATTGCCTATTAAAATTACTTATCTTTCATAAAGCTTATTTGTCATGACAAATTAAGAGCTTTTGCTGTTCATTTTGGTTTAGCAGAATTTGTCAATGATATGGAAACAGCAGTGGACCAAGGAGATTATGAATATCCTTGAGCTAAGGAAAACCTGCCAACAAATACAGCAAGGTCATCAAATTAGTTTCTAAAAACAGAACCCATCTTGTCTTTCCAAGGTCTTCTTTTTATATATATAAAAGTTTTATTATTTTTTAAGAATTACAGTCTTTAGTGCTTAGTAAACAACATGTTGTCTGGGTTCAAATATTTAACATTGACTTCTTCAATATAAATCTGTTCAATACTACACAATCTAGTATTTTTTCCCTGGCCCTCCTTTCTTCTCCATATTTTTTTCCATTTTCCCCTCATTAAACAGTTACAATTTGTGATACTGTTAATGTATACAGAGTTAAATATAAGCATCTTCATCATATTTTACTAATATCATTTGAATAACAATAATATCAATTCATAAATCAATGTCAATTCATTAATCAATATCCTGTTTTCCGTGCTCTTGTTAAGGTTTAATTTCCCATCAGTGTTTGAAATATCTTTATCAGTTATGATTTTCTCAATATTAATTACATTTATATAGTTAAGGGTTTTATTCATATCAATCCTCCTCTTATCTTCATATTTCCCATATCAAAAATAAAGAATGCTATCTTAGTTCTAAATCATATCTTTCATTATAAAAATCTAATTATATCTAAGTATCATCCATTATTTTAATCTTATTCAAACAAGTATTTAAACATATAATGCCTCCTCTAAAAGGTCAAATCTTCTGTTTTTTAAATCTAATTCTTGCTTTCTTTCTTTGCCAAGTAGCTTTTCAAGCCAGAGCAATTAGATCACCTGGGAATTTTCTTTCTATTTTTGTAAAAATTGCTTGGCATGAGAAAGACAATTTAGACAGGGTATTTGGGGGGGGGGAATTCCACCCATTTATATTCCTTAAAAATTCCCAGTTCCTTTCTCTCTCCATTTCTCATTTTATTCTCTGTCTCCCAAGTTGTGACATTTCTCCTAATAGCTCTATATTCCATTTTTTAAAATCTTCTTCCTTGCCATCAGATATATTTTGCAGGCCTAAGGGGTAAAAGGCCTTTTGCATTTCCATTGTTATTTGTATATAGTCGTTTATATTTCCCTTATTTTATCTCTTCCAATTCTAAATCCATTTCCTCTGTTTTGTCTTCTGATTTCTGGTTTATTTGTTCATACTTTGTAGTCGTTATCTGGGAACTTTCTAGCTGTATATTTAATTTGGAGATTTGCTCGTTTATATTATCTAAATTGTTTTTAGTCTCATTAGGACTACTTTTTATGTCCTCTTTGCATTCAACAATTGTGAATTGTTGTAGCATAGAATATATTTCTTTCTGAAAGGTATTTGTTTTTTCTTGAGGCATCATTCCTGGAGATCCTCTAGTATCACCAGTCTCACTAAAAGTAGATCAAAGTTTCTTCTAGTTTTCTGGTGTTTATATGTATCTTTTATAATCCAATAGATTCCAAAGTATAGGTTCAGTCCTGAAAGCAATATTTTATAGTGATCCTTTGTCTCAAGTATCCAAAAATTGTCAATCAGGCAAGGTTGTAATCCCACAATGTTCGAATTGTTCAAAATGTTCAACCTCTCTTTAAACAGCTCAAAAGTCTCTCCCAGCCAAGCGCAGTCCTAGGTAATATTTTCTTTCTCTCCCACTAGCTCTTGAAGATAAAAGTCCAAGCTCAGTAGGTATTTATAATCCAAGAATGTCAGGGTGATAAATATGCCAAGATATTTTCCTTTATTGCCAGCTGTTCTCTGGAACTAGGAATCACCAAGCAGCCAGGAAGCAAATTATAGTGCTATACACAAATCCACCACTAGATGTCATTCCAAGTCCATTTCCCACTCTTACAACAAAAGATTGATTTCTTATATTTCGCCTCAATGTTTTGTTTTTTTCAAAGAGAAAATCTTAACAATTATCTCAGTTCTCAGATTTATCAAAACTGTATATTTATGTTAATTCCACTTCAGTATTATATGTTTCTGTCCCCCATAAAATTAAAATGCCACTTCTGTTTACATTTGAAGGTTTTTAGCTTCTTGGGAGCCTTTCCCAGGAAATTCAGTTGTAAAATAGTAAAGAAAGGATCAAAATTCTCACCCAGTTCCAAACATGCTGTTTATGATGTATTAATTGGTGCTTTTTTCTTCTTCGGTTGTCAACAGCTAATGGCCGGCCACAGGAATGTAGCCAATCTTTCCCCTGTTGGTTTGGAGGGCTTTCCTTGGATTGAACAGAAAGACCACCATCTCTCCATGATCAACAAGGCACCCCTCCTCTTCATCACCTCTTTGGAATAATTTTAGGCCCTTTTTAGGGACCCAGTAGGGCAAAATCGGCAACGTCCCATTCCACCGTGATGCAAACTGGAAGTCATTTTCCCAAGGTCTTCTAATCACCACTTGACCCAATTGTAACAGGGCTTTTTTGCACTTCTTTTTTTGGGCCAAACCTTCAAACACTTTCATGTGAATTTCATTTTCTATTGAACTGCTATGGAAGATTTCTAATTTTAATGTATTTATAGGAATAGTGCATCAATTGCCTAGCTTAAAAATAATGATGCCACAATCCAGCCAACATTAAACATTTTATTTATTTATTTATTTATTTATGAGACTTATATACCGCTTTAAGTGCAAACACTCTCTAAGCAGTGTACACCAGTAAGCAATGTATATATATATTTACATTGCCCCCAACAATCTGGGTCCTCATTTTACCTACCCCGGAAGGATGGAAGGCTGAGTCAACCTTGAGCCGGTGAGATTTGAACCGCTGACCTGCTGAACACAGTCAACTAAAGTGGCCTACAGTACTGCACTCTAACTGCTGCGCCACCTCGGCTCTAAACATCCTGATTATGAAGAGGTTTAAACACATCAAAGAGACTGTTATACTGTATGCCCAGGCAGAAAGAGGTCTGTATAGATCCAGATCTTATTGTCAAATCTGTAGTTGCTTCTCAATTAATATAAAGAAGTCACAACATTTGTGAGAAGATATATTTTGTTAATTGTCTCAACTCAGGCTGCAAATGTTTGTGCCAATGGGAATGCAATCCTACTTATTTTGAATTATTTCATGCAATTAAACCATGATGTTTTGCTGTATTATTTTGGTGGCTTAGAATAGGAAGAATGCTTTGACTGGAAGTGAAGGGTTAGTTTTAGAAAAACAAGTATATTTATTGTCAATAATGAATGGGATGAAAGCCCAGTAATTCAGGATGAATTACAGCAGGTCTTGAGGCTAGCTAATTTTTAGATCTGGGTGCTAGATGCGCACCCTTATCTGCAAAGAAGTGGCAAATTTTGACAAAGGCTGTACAAGGACATTTTAATAAATGTATTAATGACAATGACAGTCACTCTAGAATTTAATTGTCAAAAATGAATTTATTACATACTTCAGCTTTCCTTTAGTTCTCCTCCCTGCCCCTAATTGCATCATGTTTCAATTATGTTTTCTAGGTGTAGTGGGCCCAGTCCCTTTTTACAAGAATAGTTCCCTTTCCCTTGAGAATATTTCAACTGCTGTCTTATGTGTTATTCAGGGAGGAAAGAAATGACAGCTTCTCTCAACAAATTGTCTCATTCGATATAAGTCACTTTGCTTCAACAACATGCTCCCTAGTTTGAATTCTACCAGTGTTTCATCTTAACCTTGCCACTAAATTCCACAGTGAGTTGTTCCAGGTCCTGATATTGCACTATCATTGCCCTTACCTGTCTAGCAAGCTCTGCATTCATCATCAACTGGGACTGCAAATATTCCCACAGACTTTCATTGAATCCAATTCTGACTAGTGTAATATTACTTTTAATACTTCTTTCACAAATGGAATAATTGTTATGTTCAGGGTACTTGTCTTAAACTTATTAAGCCTTAGAATATGCACATTTAGCTTCACAACACACACACACACAAAAATCCCATGGATTCCATTTTAACCTGTTTTGTTTTTTTTTACTTTTTTACACATTTGATTAAAAGGTGTATTATGAATTAGACTCTGAAACTTATGTACTGAATTTTTTTACCAAACTTTATTAGTTTATAAGTAACTCAACACACACAGTATACATACATAAAACTCCTTCCTCTTCCTATTTTCCTCACAACAATCTTGTGAGGTGGTTTTGTCTGAAGAAAGGAACTGGCTCAAAGACATCCAGTCAACTTTTATGCCTAATGTTAGACTAGGACTCACAGCCTTTTGGTTTCTAGGATAGCACCTCAACCACTAAATCAAATTATATACTTCTTACAATATTGTTTTATTTACCATTAATTCAAGTTTTCCTTGCATCGTTTTGTTCTCATAGGAATACTGCACCAGAGATTAAGAAGCTATTAACAATTCCCTTAGCTCATCTAGACTGTATTATTATTAGTCCATAAAATAGATTGGATTTTTCTTTTCCAAGGTCACAGAGAAAGAAGGAAAGTGTTTCAATGTTTGAAATTGAAAAATGATATTTGTTTTCCTTCCTAAATTTACCACAGCCTTGCTCCCTGCAAAAGAAGGAGCTCGTGGTATGTTTTGTTATGATATATTGAGTACAATCAGAGAGAAATGTTGCTTGTAGACTCCAGGGGGTGCTTAGCATCGTGTTTAATCAGAATTTTATTTCTAATCTTTTATTTGCTGCAAGGAATGGCTACTTACAAACTTTATAATATAAAATACCAACCACTCACATTGTTTTTTGTTTCTAAACTGTACAGAGTGTGTTCGGTAAGTAAAAGCCAAGTTTATTTCATGAATGGTCAATTTCTTATGAAGGATTATGAACATTCGCTGATTATAAACATTCACTTTTTCTGCCCCTGGAATCAGTTGAACCTTTATAGCAATTTCTTATCTTCCAGTCCCATTCTTTAATTAACACACAGTGAAGGCTGGAAATGGGCCGCTCTTTTTCTCTCATTATGCAGCCTGAAGATAAGCTAGGTATAGCATGAAGTTAAAGCTTTTTTAAATAAAGGGAAACACATGCAAGAAATTGATATTTAGAAATGATATTTTAGAAACCATGAGCCTGATGTTGTAATTAGCGAAATGTAAATTATTTGCTTTTATCAAAATGCAGGACAGGAGAAAATAATAAGCATAGTGTTAGGAAAGGAGAAGATATATCTAATGACAGTCTCATTAGTAAAGAAGGTTAGCACTTTGTTTGGTGTCCTGGAAGAGTTGTTTTTTTTTTAATAGAAATTAAAACATTTTCTAGCATTTTTCTTCTTCTTCTTTGGGGGAAAAGAAATAATCAGCTGTCCATTTATGGATCAGTCTTTAGATATAGCACTCATGAATTGGCAAACAAAATATACCTCTCATTCAGTGATATTTCATAAAAACTTAGGGTAGTAGAAGTGACATTGAAAGGGAGTTTCATGATAATTCCATTTTTACTTAAGGCCCGACAGTCATTCAATCATTTATTTATTTGCAGTACTCTTATGTAATTAATTTAGGCAACTCAGAAACAATCCATACAAAATAACTAAAAACAAAAATACCTTCATCCACCCTAGAAATCAGTCAAACAGCCTTCCAGCTCAACTTCCATCCTAGTCCAATGCCTGGGGAAAGAATCAGGATTTCACAGCTCTCTAGAGGCTAAAATGGTAGGAGATCCCCCAGGTAGGAGATTGTTCTGAATGTGGACCAGTTTCCAGGTGTCAAAAATATGATCATGTGATGACAGTGTAAAGTAGGTAGCTCTGGGAGATCCACTGTAACTCTGGCATAAACTGGGAACTATCTGAACCTGTAAGTCATAAATATTGAATCCTCATGTCTTGCTGTGAACAAGTGCAAAGTAACACATATTTTTCCTTCCATATGGTTGGGTGGATAACTGGCAGTAGTGACTGGATCAGAATTGAATATTCAGTGTGATATCATCAGGACCATCCAATCACTGGCTCATTAGTCATTAAGGTGACAAATCTGCATCTCCACAATACTATCCAGACTACGGGGATCAATTCACTGTCTTCAGTGATAGAACAGAAAAATCATCTTGCATTTCAAACTATTCCAAACTTCTCACTTTTGCCCAGTTTTGATAAAAAGTTTTTTTTAAAAAAAGAAACTTCCAAATTTCCTCATAAATGGAATTTTAAATTAATTTCAATTAAATATTTTTTTCTATCTAGAAAAAAGAGGTTTTTTTTTCTAAAAGTCTAATGTTGAAATCCAATATATTCAAACAAATGAGGAATACCAATTCCTTTTTTTGAAAGGCTTTCTAGATTCAGTAACCATAGGATTATCAGGTTCAGCATGGTTCTCCACATGCCAAGAACAAAATCCGTGGGAAGGTATAGAATAAAGATTAATTAAATAAACTTAAGTGATAGAGATGAGATAGGGAATATCCATTTCATTTCATATTTTTTTTCTTTCTTCATTTACCTTCTCATACTAGCTAACTTAACTATTATCTTCCCCCAAAAAAGAACCTGACACAGATCTGTTAAAAAAAAAATAAGTGGTAACTAACATATTTATGTATAACTAATCTGGATCAGAGTAAAAGTCTGTCTAAAACATTATAATTGTTCCTACAGTAAACAATACCTGAGCTCCAGCCCAAAGACAAGGTATAAATCAAATCAAATTAAATCAATCAATAATATTATATATAGCAACTTAAAAGCTGAGTATGATGGAACATGAGAAAAACTGCCAGAACTAATGTAGATCAACAAAGCTGACCTTTTGGTACAGAGACGATTAATTTAAAAAAAAATTCCAAAGTGCACAGGTTTGTTTTTAATCATGTAGTCTTATCCAGTGCATCGTCAACAACTGACCTGTGATAATGCTATCTTAAGTTACCTTTTAAATAGGTTAAATGTTTCAGAAGAAAAAAGAAAATAAACTTATTTCTCCATAACGCGACCTCTCCAAAAGCAACCAGTGAAGAGTTTTTCACAGTTGGGATCAATATAGTGAGAAAAAAAATGTATGCGTCCAACAAACAGACTCCTAAGAACTGAGCTTCAGAACTTCAGGACACCCCTAGTGAACACATTAATCATGAAGTTTCATAATAACACAGGCCCTCAGATGCCAGGTATAAAAGTACACATATTTGCTTCTTCTCCCTCCCCCCATCCCTCTCCCCCCAAAATGAAAATGAAGTTGTTACAAATCCACTGAAAAATGAAACACATTACTGATGATGATAGAACCAATAAAGTAAGGAGGGATGACTATAATAGTATGATAGCACAGAAGCAACAATATAGCATATGGTATAACTTTTAGTTATACAAGCTTATCACTGTGGAGTTGGACTCTTTTTAAGAAGATTAAGCCAAGCAAGTTTTGCCAAGGCTTTGCAGCACAGAGTTAAGAATGAGAAGAATAAAGGCTGACCTCCTTTCACCAAGCTGAGATCATCTTATCTGGTTCCTGTATTATGTCTGAGTTGCAGCAAGAAAAAGAAGGCTTTGAGCAATAGATTATTCTTTAGCAATTGTTCTTTGCTCAGGAAATGGAATTATAGCAAAGGAGTGTATTACTTTGAGAACCCTATGGGAAACAGCCTTTGTACCTGCTGTGGAAGATACAGATTTTCCCGTTCATTTACATGAAATAGTTCAAATAGCTGCCAGTTCTCAGAAGAGTGTGCTGAGCTATATGATGCAATAGGAGGTATAATAACACTTGAGATGTGGAACAGTTGTGATTTACTTAGTCCTTTCTTGGATTAACAGTTCTTAGGGTCAATGTCATAAGAAGTACTTTTATATATGTGAGTATGTGTGCATTTCAATGACATCTACTCTACTCATAAGAACAATTCATCAAAAGAGAAAGTGGAGATGCAAATATAATAAATAGAGTATACATCTTGGTTGAATCAAGGAAAGAAATACAAGTTCAATTCATTGTCAAAAGCTACACAAGCATTTGAGGCAAAGTCTGTGTAAGAGAGCTTTATGGGGAGGGAACGCATACATTTATAATGCAAACAAATCAAAATAAAATTCATTGGAATCTCCAGGCCAAAAATAGTCTGCTAGCTGAATGACATAGGTATATAAGTGGGACAGAATTCATGCTCCGTTTTGGGGAATAATTTTAATTTAATTTAAAGATTTATATAATTATCCAACTAGCAAAAATGTGAATCTGGATTGTGAGCACGATAAGAAACAATTCTCCCAATGACAAAAAAAAATCACAAAATCAATAGTAAAAAAAACAGTCATGGCATACCAATACCGTATTTCCCTGAAAGTAAGACCTACCCTGAAAATAACCCTAGCTTGATTTTTGGGGGTGGGCCTAATGTAAGCTCTACCCCAAAAA
Organism: Crotalus tigris; assembly: GCF_016545835.1. Lineage (NCBI taxonomy): Eukaryota > Metazoa > Chordata > Lepidosauria > Squamata > Viperidae > Crotalus > Crotalus tigris. The sequence goes on from NW_024098648.1 coordinate 18,927, forward strand.
TAAGTCCTGGTTTTGGAGCGAGGCACACGCCTAAAAATCAAGCTAGGGCTTACCATTGCAGCCAGGCCTCCCATGGATTGATACTTGCCTCACTGGCCCACTTCTGTAGCTGAAGGAGCAGCTTCATTCTGCAGCTGAGAATGGAGCTCAGGCCTACATTTCACCATCAGAGGCCTTTCTGGAAGGCCTCTTCAGCCAAGAACCAAGCTATGGATTTACTCTGTAGCTTGGTTTTCGCTGCATAGGCCTTCTGGAAAGGCCTCTGATGGTGAAATGCAGGCACCAGCTCCATTTTCAGCTGCAGAATGAAGCTGCTTCTTCAGCCACAGAAGAAGTGGGCTGGCTGGGAAAGGCTGTCAGTGCCGCCACTTTGAGATCCCCCCCCCCTGAAAAGAAGACCTGGTGTCTTATTTGGAGGCCAAAAAAAAAAAAAAAAAGACCAGATCTTATTTTCGGGAAAACACAGTATTTTCTACACCTACAAGGTCATCTAACATCCTGACCCAATACCTAAGGACACAGCCAAGTCCTCAAAGATCTTCCTTGTCAGTTAAAACTCAGAAAAGGCTCACCTCCTAAATCCCATCATTGATGTCTCAAATGGACCTGAAATGTGCCAACTTTGTTGGAGCATGTGTGATGGACAGAAACAACTGGAAACCAGTTTCTCATAAATAACAAGTTGACTCTTGTAGAAATAGACTGTTGAATTAGAGAGGTCTCATAAATATCATTGACTGTTTCAGAAACAGGCTATTGAATTAGAGAGGTCTTGGGTCTGATTTAGCAGAATTGTGTTATATGTTTAAAGTGTGCATGTTTTATATTCTTACCACATTTCCTAATAAGAAATCTTTTTTACTGTAAAAGCTTTGGGGATTATAAATTGGTCATGAAAATTCAATCTGCAAGGTATACTGGCTTACACGGAGAATTGATTTACAGCCTGCTCATTCCACATTTGCTCTCTTAATTGAGGTAATATGGGATAACGGCAAGTTGCTAATTGATGACTGTGGTTTAAGGGAAAGTGGAAATGCAGCAAGCACTATATTGAGAAAGAAGAATGCGATAGGATTTCTATTGTAACCACCAAACATGAAGGAAATCTAGTACGATAGTATTTCAGAACTTTCTACTTCTTTCAGAACATTCTTCAATAACAGAAATCTGAATTATGATGGTTTAAAAATTGGACACTTTTTTCACCCATGCTTTCTTGAGGAAGGGGAAGAAACTCTTGGCTCCCTACGGTAAGGTGAAATAATGTTAATTATATATTTTTGCCAAGGCAAATATATTTATTTAATTCAATTTACATCTCAAGCATTTTACATCTCAAACATATAACCTTGGGCAGCTTACAGAGAATATTACTTATGACACCAGGGAGTAATATCTCAGTTGCTGGATTTATTTTTCCATTTCTACTTCCACAAGATTATTGTCTATGAACCTTTGCCTGCTAGTGCCTTGTACAAATACAAATTTGATGCTACAGTATGAAACTAGTTGATTCCAATAATATGAATAATGATTTATGCAGTGTAGTTATAATACTGTATTTAATGATTTTTTATTAAATTACAATAGCAGCTTTTATTATTCTCAGTCAAATAAATGATAACGATAATCAGCCAGACAAAACCCTTTTCCGCCTTTAATTCTTTTCAAAACTCTCCCAAATGTCATAACCTGACATTGAAAGTAATAGGGCTAATCTTGCAGGAAAATGGATAAACAACTGCAAATAGCAAAAACAATCCTAAATTTTAATTACAGGAAAGAAGATATATCTTTGTGCCGTAACAGAAAAATACCTATTGTCTTCTATAAATATTCAGATCAGGAAAAATTTTTTAAAAAAAAAACCTGTTTGTGTTGCTGGTGAAATGGCTGCAGGTCAAATACAGAAGAAGGAAGGAATAAGAGAATCAACAAAATCAATCAACAAAGTTTTACTGAATAATTCTGGATGCTTCTATAGGAGAGTTTGCTTCATCCCCACTCTCTCTCTCTCTCTCTCTCTGTGTGTGTGTGTGTGTGTGTGTGTGTGTGTGTTTGTGTTACAAGGCGTAACAATTGGGGTAAGCTCTTTCAAAAGTACCCACAAAAGCAGTGTAGAAAATATAATAATATTATGGTTGAAATAATATGTGTATTTTATAGATAAGAATTATGTTAAGGAAAAAGGGAAAGTAGGGACACCCGAAGTGTTAATAATATGTTTATTTAAAAGCCAAATTGGAATATGGTAATTGTAAATAGTAAAGCTTAAAACAGGATTTGGATTTATACAGATGAAATTTTATTGATGATTGTTCTGATTGATTGAATTTTATTGAAAAATACATTAATTTGAATATATTATATTATTTGAGGAAAATAGAGATGGAGTTTCTAATGATTTAATCTGAGTTATGTATGTATGATTTTGTTTTTGGATGATTGATTACCCCATGACCACGTTGTTTCTCAAGCACTTTGTTGTAAAAATAAAAAAAAATCAATAAAACTTGTTTAAAAAAAAAGCAGTAGTAGGATTCAGCTGGTTCACACCACTTTGGCAGAACTGGTAGCTAATTTTTAGTTGCCCAGGCCCAGAATGGATTTCCTGAAGCGGCATCCACACATATTTGAATCCCACCACTGCACAAAAGGCAGCCTTTTGGGGGGGCAGTTTTGTAGTCCAAAACTGTTCCTCCAATCTACCCTTTTCCACCTCCAGATTTGCTTAGTTTCTTTTGGGAAAACAAGTCAGGAAATGCAAGTAGTCCTTGACTTATGACTATAACTGAGCCCAAAATTTATGTTGCTAAGTGAAACATTTGTCAAATGAGTTTTGCCCCATTTTATGACCTTTCTTGCCCCAGTTGTGAATCATTGCAGTTTTTAAGTTAGTGATATGGTTGTTAAGTGAATCTGGCTTTCCCCATTGACTTTGCTTGTCAGAAGGTCACAAAAGCTGATCACATAGCATCCTTTGGAATGAGATACAAGCTCCCAAGCCAGTAAACGTATCCACACTGAAAAGCTTCTGATTGTCCAGTCAGGGTTTAAAGATCACAGGAGAAACTGAGTTCAACTCTTACTCCTAGAGAAGTATCATCTCAGAATCATGCACAGAATACTTATAAAATATCACCATTGTATTTTCAATCAAGGGAAGCTCAGCAGAATGTAACAAGGTCACAACCTCAGCCATAGGTCAGAAATAAAATGCCTGAAAGATATCCCTCCATGTTTTTGTGTTCCATCGGGCTTTAAGGAAAATCAAGAGTGCCAAGATAAGAAAAGTTGCCATAGTGCTATAATTATAACTCTATTGCTTTTAGAGGAGGAATTCAACATTTTGGAGAACAGGTAGGTAGGTATCACATTTAAAAACAAATACTTGTTGTCAGAAGTCAGCAACTGCTTGCCAAAAACAACCCCACAATGATTCACAATCCATACCAAAAGCCTAATAAAAAGAAATATCTGCTTATTCAAAATCACTTAAAAAAAAACAAGCATTCTTAGCAGGCGAAAATCTCCATTTACCCAGTATATAATTAACCAGATTCTGATCATATGCCACAGACTGCTGGTTTATTGTATAAAACTGAGAGTTGACATAGTTGCAGAATACAATCCTGTGGGAAGGAAAAATAGAATATTGGCAAAATATGTGTCCATGCTAAGTGATTCTGGGATTTTGTTTGGGTTTGTTCCCTTACAAAACCATATGGGCTCATGAGGAATAGCTCTTGTTTCTTACTTTGTAAGAATCATTCTGACAGGATATGAAGCTTTGCTCTGCTTACGTAGATGCAATGTGGCATCTTGGTTAAAGTCTATGCTGTTTTGACAGCCTTCATCTCAACATAATTACTTATTCACCTATCAACCTTCTACAAGCTTGCCAAGATGCAAGGCTTTGCTCTAATTCACATGTTAGCTAATGAACCATAACATTATTAGTTTGGTTATCAGCCTCTTGGTTTCCTGCAAAATGACATAATGAGCATGAAGTACAATTACATTGGCTTAAAAAATGTAAAAAAGTTGTAAAATTAAACATGCATTTTAAAGATGGGATATTTAGCATTTATTTTCCACGTCACTATTACATCCAAGGAACTGAACTGCAGTTATTGCCATGGCTGAAACAGTAATAAGGGAAATCAGTGTAATACATTTTCAAGAAATTGAAAACACATTCTGCTAATGTTGCTCCAACATGAGGATGACATTGTAGGTTGGATAAAAAGTATGAAATAAGTATATTTATGTGTGGACAAAGTAAATGAGAAAAAAAAGGTTTGAACAGGTCTAAAAGCTCATTACTTAGCTATTGGCTTGACATCCTGCAGCCATTCTTTATATGCTTTAGTCTCCAGGCCTTTAATCATCTTAGTTGCTCTTCTTTGCACTTTTTCCAAAATCTCAACATCTTTTTTGTAATGTGATGATAAAAACTGGATGCAGTATTCCAGGTATGGTCTTACTAAGGCTTTATAAAGAGGCACTAATATGTCATGTGATATTGATTCTATGCCTCTGTTTAGACAACCAAGGATTGCATTAGCTTTTTTGGCTGCTGCTGCATACTGCTGGCTCATATTTAAGTGATTGTCCACTAGGACTCCAAGGTCCCTCTTAAAGTTACTGTTTTTGAACCAGATTTCACCTAATCTGTAATTGTACCATTGGTTTTTCCTGTCTAAGTGTAAAACCTTGCTGTTCTCCACATTAAATTTCATATTGTTGAATGGGGCCCATTGTTCAAGCCTGTCAAGATCCTTTTGAATCCCGAAGTTGTCTTTTGGGGTGTTGGCTATTCCTGCCAACTTAGTGTGATCTGCAAGTTTGATGAGATCTCCTCCTATTCCCTCATCTAAATTATTTATGAAGATATTAAAGAGTACTGGGCCTAAGCCTGAACCTGTGGTGCAAAATAGTTTATTCTGTTAAATATTGAGACATAAACTGCCATAAGAACTTATCATTCTCTCTGTGTTTCATTTTAATCTCCTTTTACACTCTACTTAGTGTTAATTTTCCTTTTCAAGTGATTTAAATAGTGTTAATTGCTGATATAGTTAGTTTAACTAGATTGTATTCAATACAGAACAAAGTTAGCTGTATTTATGTCCCTTTAAATCAATGGTACTTGAGCACTTAATTGTGCATTACATTACATTACATTAAATTCAATATGAGTTTAGGTATCTTTAATTTTTTTCAAATAGTTTTCCTTTTCAGTTTTATTAATGGTATGTAAACTTGTGGCAGAACTGGAGAGGGAGGAGCCTTAATTACATAGATGTTCAGTTCAGAATATTTTGAGATAAGAAACCACTGAATCAAAATAATAGTAGTCCATTTGTTTGTCTGGAAGGGAAGAGTTTCAATCTAGAAAATTTTATATTCTTAAATTGTATAGAAGTATTTACCAAATTAATTCCTGGATGGCCAAAAAGTGCATTTTCTAAAATGTGCAACCGTGGAAAAGTCTTTTCCAACCACAATTCTTTCTGGATGCTTCTTGGAATAACCAAGTTTCGTGTTCAGGTGACAATAAACACAGTAACTTTTTTGCATTGTCTGGGTCAATTTTCAGTTAGGACAATTTCTGATAATTTTAGAATATCAACATATAGTATTTTTACTTGCTATCTTTTCTGAGATATAGATATTTTTGCTGCTACTAGCATAGGTTCTTTACACTGTTTCTTTAGTATTTTCCTTTGATTAACAAATTGATATTTCAAAATCTTTGAATCAGGGACCTTGAAAGTCTTCTAGTCCAGCCCCTGCTTAAGCAGGAGATCTTATATCATTTCAGACAAATAACTGTCCAGTCTCTTCTTAAAAACCTCCAGTGATGAAGCACCCACAATGTCTGAAGGCAAGCTGTCCAACTGATTAATTGTTCTCGCTGTTAGGAAGTTTCTCCTTAGTTCCAGGTTGCTTCTCTTCTTGATTAGTTTCCATCCATTGTTTCTTGTCCTACCCTCTGGTGGTTTGTGGCAGCCTCTCAAATACTGGAATACTGCTATCATGTTCCCCCTAGTCCTTCTTTCCATAAGATCATTGCTTCCTTTATAACTTTCTCTTTGAGAAATGATGAAACTCATATATATTGTAGCTAATTTAGTCCCACAATATTAATTCTCCACATTCTAAATTCTAAAGTAGATGTTATTTCTCCATTTATAAAGCAGTTATTTCAGTGAAACAAATTTGTCGTTTCCCATTTCTTTAGCTGTTATGCTTATGTAGATGGTCACAAAGAATTCTCTCCTTTTAAGATGTGTACATCAGAAAGGATGTGGTATTAATATGTGATGGTATTAATATTATATAAAATCATGTACAGCACACCAAGCAGGGATTTGTATATTCTATCTATTATATACTGCTCACAAAAATAAAGGGAACACAAACGTATAGGATCCTATATTTTAAAATGATGCAATTTCTAATTCTTCATCTTAAGTAAAATGACTTTTAATCTTCAGTTCAAATGTTTTAAAATAAAGCATTAGATCGGGAAACCTCTTTTCAGATGTAACATATCATCATCGTCGTCATCATCATCAGTAATGATAATACGTGGCATTTTCTTTTTAAATACATCAACATACTGTATGTATCAATGTATATGTATCCATAAGGTTATGTTTTTCTTTTCTAAAGGAGTTGGCAATGTTTCTAGTAACATCAGCCTCTAAAAATGCTGAATAGCAATTCTGTCTAATCTGACCCTATATCTTTTTGCATTAATTCGACTAAAGTTAACATCCCATTGGCAAAAGATGTCAATTAGACCTGATAGAAAACTCTGAAGTAGAAGAATTGTTTTTACCTTCCCTAGGAGGAAATTGGACTATTGTATTCTGATGTAAGCAATCTTTGCAATCACCTGCCCATTCTTGGTCACCTATAATTTGGCAATTAACATGCACCTCCATGCTCTCTAAGTAAATGAGGATGATTTAAGCAGCATACATTTTCTTGTTCTTAATGACAGCCAGGGAGGAGCTTATGTCCCAAAGTACAGCTAAAGGCCATTAACTTCAAATGATCATTAATCTTAGCTGCCACGTTTATGGCTGGTGTTTTAAAATGATACAGAAATGGCGATCCTCTCTAGAAGCTTGTGTATAAGTACTGGAACACACATACACATTGCAATCTAGAGTAAATACAAAATATTTCTTATGCATCTTTTTTTCAAATGTAATATATATAGTGATTTGTAAAACCTAAGTATGTGAGAATAGAATAGAATAGAATAGAATAGAATAGAATAGAATAGAATAGAATAGAATAGAATAGAATAGAATAGAATAGAGCTGGAAGGAACCTTGGAGGTCTTCTAGTCCAGCCCCCAGCTCAAGCAGGAGAACCTGTACCATCTGTAGCAGGGTCTGTAGCAGGCATCTCCAAACTTCGCAACTTTAAGATCTGTGGACTTCAACTCCCAGAATTCCTAGGCTGGCTATAGCATTATAAACTGAAAATAAATAGTTGACCAAGATGAATTCACATAAATACATTTTTATCATTTTTTGAGGTAAGATCATTCATTATTTGAAACTGATTTATAATGTAAATGCAGTTTACATTTATAATGTAAACTTAGACAATACACCTTTGCCAAGGGGGGGGGGTATTAGGTAAAACTTTCAAGTAGCAAACTTAGAAGAAAACTGAAACTTCAGCATCACCTATTTCTATACTTTCTCAATTAAAAAGTGCACATTTTTGTGCTACCCACTCACTAGTACCCTCGTGTGATAGCGATCATTATTCTATAGTATTTATATGCATGCCAACAATGAGATTGAATGCTTGAACTATATGACTTAAGTGTAAGAAGGCTGTAAGTGTAAGTAATTAGCCTTTTTGAAATAAGTAAATGAAATGTCATTAGTCTGCACATGGAAAATCAAACCAGTAATTTTATAGCATAACTGATATTATTAGTCTTTCCCATGTACATTTATAAATGTTTGCCACATTAATGGGCCACTAATTAAAAAAAAATACTTCTCCCTATCTTAAAGATCAGGAAAATAGGAAATGGGTTTCACAGGTCTTTCCCTTTGCTTCTGGAATTAAGTCATTTCTAGACTGATGCGATTTTATGTCTTTACTGTTAGAACTTACAAAATAGTAACAAGCATTTTATAGGAGGGTTTGCTGTGTTGCTTTAATACACATTCAACACATGTAATGCTGACAATATAAGAAAAGGGAAGGGACAAAGCCAGACAAATGCCTACACACCATCCTGATAGCTTGAAAATAATACTATTAAACAAAAGTCATATTTCACTGAGAGGCTCAAAGTGAATAAATTAATACTACAACATTAATTAAGAAACTTCCAAGTATTTAGCAAAGTAAGGATTTGAAATTTTAGGAATAAGAGAAATGGAAATTGCTGTTGAATATTCAAGGAAAGTCATTTCAACCAACAACGGCTGCTATGTTTGTGGAACTATTTCCAGAGAGAGTGGGAAGAAATGAGAGAGAGAGAGATGATAAAATTAAATCTCTACCTTGCTAGTTATTCGGCTATTTCTCTTTGTCTACAATATCCTTTTTCTCTAAGCTTAATGCTTGCTTTGCAGTAGTGTATTTTATAATAAAATAACTAATAAATATATATTTTTGATGTCAGTTTTTATCTAGGGGATTGGAGCAAGCAAGATAGGTAGGTAGGTAGGTAGGTAGGTAGGTAGGTAGGTAGGTAGGTAGATAGATAGATAGATAGATAGATAGATAGATAGATAGGATTTTAGTCCACAAGCATGCAAAATGTTGAAGGAAAACGTGAATCAAGGTTTAACACAATTTAAAACTTGAACATTGGGCTATTTAACTATTTAACAAAATGAAATTCAATGGTGAAAAAAAGTAAGATTCTACATTTAGGCAAGAAAAACCAAATTTACAGGTATAATATAGGTCAGTGATGGCGAACCTATGACACGCGTGTCAGTGCTGACACGCGTAGCCATTTGGGATGACACGCGCAGGATTTCATGCAATTTTATGCAATTCATCCTCGGCTCCTGCACGCCGAGGATGAAAGAAATTTTTTTTTTTGTTTTCGCCACGGAAGAGAAATCCCCACGGATACCTGGCGGGTCACCAGGTTATGTGGGACTCGAACCCACTAAAACTCTCCCATTATGACTACCGCCCCCCTAGAGCAACCGTACCACTACGGCCTTGGATCCAGGAAGCATGAAAGAAATACGCTCTGTGCTGGAAGAACGGGGGGCGGGACGTGTGATCTCCCCCACCCACACTCACTCATTCACTGTGTCCCCGCCGCAAACTTCAGCCTGCGCCGCCGTCGACTGACAGGCAAGCACAGGCACAGCCCCTTTATCAGCGCAGGGGCTGCTGGTAAGGCGTGCGTGCCGTGCGCACACACTTCATCAGCACGGCTGAGAGTACGTTTGGGAGGACCCCCAGGAGAGGAGCGCAGGAACAGTGCGCGCCTTTCTCCAGTCAGGCCGCAATTAGTGAGTGCCACACAGTAAGGGGGACCTGTGAGCGCCATTAGCAGCAACTATTGGGGTGCCATGGACTTGTAATTGCCCACAATAACTGAGATAAGTGAGGGGGAGGCTGTGTTAGGCTAGTTAACCCCTAATTGGCTAACAAGCTATCTATAATTCTATCTGCTGTCACTGGCCCACTGATGGAGCACCCAAAAAATAAAAAACAAAGGTTAAGTAAAGGGAGTGGTAGTAGCAGTGGCCGACCCTTTCAAGAGACATGGAGCGAGATGTATGGTATTATAGAAAAAAATGGCAGATCATTTTGCGTTCTATGTACTGAAACGGTAGTAAGCAGAACGTGGAATATAAATAGACATTTTGAAACTAATCATTCCCAGCTCTTGGAAAAAAGTGAGGATGAAAGGAAGGAATACATTTCCAGGAAGCTACACCTTTATAAGAGCCAATCTAACTCCATCCTTAAATTTATAAAAGGCTGTACAAATTTAACATCTGCAAGTTTGAGCATTGCTCACTCCATAGCTCAGCATGCAAAAGCACTTAATGAGGGAGAATTTATTAAAGAAACTCTCCTAAGATGTGCGCCACTTCTATTTCACGATATGCAGAATAAAGATGCAATTATTAAGAGAATATCTGAATTACCACTCAATAGAAATATCATAAAAACTGAATAATGAGACTGAACACAAACGTACAACATCAATTAAAGAGAGACATAAGGAATTGTAAATATTTTTCCATCTGTCTTGATGAAACTACTGATGTCATGTCACATGCTCAGTTGGCCATTATTGGTCGATATTCTGATAGTCACACAATGAGAGAAGAGTTGATAAAGTTAGTATCAGTTCCAACAAGTACATCAGGAAGCGAAATATGTAAGGTTGTTATGCAAACATTCTGCGACCTAAGCATTGATATCTCTAAAGTTGTGTCAGTGACGACAGATGGTGCCACAAACATGGTGGGGAAAAAAGTTGGATTTGTGAAATTGTTTACAGAAGCTATTGGACATCCGATTGTGCCTTTTCATTGTATTATCCATCAGGAGGCTTTATGTGCCAAGGCAGGATTCACTGACTTAAATGACTTAATGTCAGTTGTTACAAAAATAGTTAATTTAATAGCTGCTCGCCCCCTTCACAAGCGAGAATTTTCAGCACTTTTACTGGAGGTTGATTCCACCTACAGTGGACTGCTGATGTACAATAATGTAAGATGGCTGAGCCGAGGCAAGGTTCTTGAGCGCTTTGTGGAGTGCTTTGAAGAAATTAAGGTATTTCTTGAAGATAAGGATCTGGGAAACTTTCCTCAGCTCAATGATGATAAGTGGGTCAACACCCTGATGTTTTTTACAGATCTCTCTGTTCATGTTAATGAACTGAACTTAAAGTTACAAGGTTTTGGCAAAAGTATTGATGTTATGTTTGGATACATAAAAGCTTTTGAAAGTAAAGTAAAAATTTTCAAGCGAGATGTAGAAACTAAAACGTATAAGTATTTTCCTCGAGTACAAAAGCATTTTGAGAAGGCCAGTGCAGCTGTACGAAATGAAGTGGAACTCTTGCATATGAAGTGCCAGCATGTTTTAGACTCGTTACTTGACCAGTTTACTGATAGATTTAGTCAATTTAGAAGCCTAGAACAGACCATGAGAATAATTAAGTATCCTGATGTAGTAGTCTACAATAGTTTGGAATTAAATGGTTTCCAATGGACGCAAATAGATGATTTGGAGATGCAGCTTGCAGAATTTCAAGACAGCATCTGGGCTCAGGTGTTTGTCGACTTGAGGTCAAAGCTTGAGAATCTGGAAAGGGGCCGCTTGGAGAATCAAGATGAGTGCCACTACGAACAGGAAATTTGGAGTACCTGGAACAGATTACCAGACACTTTTAGCACCCTGAAAAATATAGCAATAGCTTTACTCACAATTTTTCCTTCTACGTACTTTTGTGAGACCTTATTCTCAGCATTAAATAATATCAAAACCAACAAAAGAAACAGATTGACAGATGAGGTTAGTAGCGCTTGCTTGGGCCTGAAGTGTACAAAATACCAACCTTCAATTGAAGATTTAGCCAATGAAATTCAGCAACAAAAAAGTCACTAATATGCAGGTTAGTTAAAGAATTCGCCCTCCCCCTCACTTATCTCAGTTCACGGCACCCCAAACAAGTTCAATAATATCAAGGGCAACATACGAAATCGACAGATTGATGAACAAAGAAGTTACTAAGCAGGTATGTTAAATAATTTGTTTTTGGTTTATTAAATACAATTATATATTGCAATTATACATTTTTGTAGTTTAAACTATAAATTGCACAAAATTATGTTTTTTTTGTTGAAGTGACACACCACGCGAGTTATGCTCGATTTTTTGCCGAATTTTGACACACCACGCCGAAAAGGTTGCCCATCACTGACATAGAAGATAGGAACACCTAGGGAAGATAGGAGAAATGTAAACCAGTCTCTTCACAAGCCAAAACACTCATTCTGATGGATCAAGAATGATCTATGAATAGAGTGCACTGTTTGCTTTTGAATTAGGACAGTTATCATAATAGCAACTGAAGGTATGTCTCACCTGTTCACTAGAAACATTGTACCTTTAGAGAAAAGTTGTGTACTTAAGCAGAGAATACGATAAAAGCTGTGGAAATAAATTCTATATCACATTCTTTAATGAGAAGGACATTTTCAAATTGCAAGATAATGACAAACATAGGAAAGGCCAGGAAACATTCAACAAATCAGAATTAATAGAGTGTGAAATTTGCTCAATTCCAATAGTTCCCACAAGGCAAAACGTTTTAGCTTGTTACTTATCAATCATCCAGCATCATAATAGAAGGTGAGACATTCTAATAAGAGGCTATCACAGAATCTATGTTTGCTGTATTTGAAATAAGCAATATATTCAAGAATTATTGTCCCTTAAAAAGATAATGATAAAATAAAATTATAGTTTTCTCCCTTTGGCATGTACTGTATGTAACATAATAAAAACATTATTCACTAGCATTTTATTCAATTAACATTATGTCTGGAACAAAATACCAGCTGTTGAAAATTCTCATTTCATTTGTTAATGAAATGTTAAAAATACATTTCATTTGGAAAATTAAAAATTTTGAATGACAATGTATGGATATAAAAATGGACACATTATTATTGCAAAACAGCACCTTAAACTATGTCCTTTTTAGGTAAGATGCTGAACTTGGGTAATTATTCATTTTTAAAATAAAGCAGCATTCAACCATATTTGTTTCCTAGATTAAGCTTGACCCTTATGAATAGGTAGTTGAGGCTAATGTAATGTATAATGAAAGCATTTGTCTAGAAAAGAAACAGCAAATGCAGAATTTAAAGCACAACATGGTATGTTGTGATCAGGGGGTTGAATTAGAACTCAGGGAGAGCCACAATTCAAAATGTTTCAGTCATGGATGCTCACTGGGTGATTTTAGACAGTCACTCTCCTATAAGGTGGAATTTCAAAATTTTTGAGGCAGAACTATTGCAAGAATATTTAAAAATGAATGGACGGATCTTCTGTGCTGGAGATGTAAGAAATGTGAGCGCTCTTTAACTAATATGATTTGGCCATGTTTCCTTATGGTTCTTTTTTGGTTACAAATTATTACATATATTAACACAATTTGGAGGAAGAGCATAATCATTAAAGCATGCATGTAATTTATTATAACATGTTCCAAAAATAAGTAATTTTGCATTTCATGAATAACTTTGGTTCTGTTGAATCTGGGCTTGACTGAGGACATTATCTCATTGGAATGAAAATGAAGGATGACTTTAATTGTCAACAAGTAGATTCAAAAGATGTATTCTCTGTCAATCTTTGACATAACATATTGGAGAAATGAGAATATAAAGCATTATGCTTTTACATGGTTGAGATTTAATAGTAATCCTTGTTTTTTTCTCTTTTAAAAAACATTATCATTCATTTTTTATTATATTATTGCTATACAGTATTATTTATTCTTATTATTTTTATATAGACATATTTTTAAAATATTTTAAAAATTAACAGATTTTTTTTAAAGAAGTGATGTATAACTTAGATTTGTAAAATCCCAAAAGTCAAACAAATTGGATTCATACTTGCCTGCTTTGGGGGATTGGATAACTCAAAATCTGTTCTGAGTTGTCCTTTTTCAGTTTATAGTTTAGATTTGGCCAAATGTAATTTATAACCCTAAAGAAATTAGATTTGGCCCACTTAATAGTATGTAGTCTCTTAATATTAAAATTTTAACTATATTGTTAGTTACATTGATGTTCAAGGCTGTTGTTAAAGCATCTTTTTATTCATTTTAGCTATGTTTTTACTTCTATTGCTACCATAATACATAAGCTATTCCAGTTCTACATAGGTCAAATACTTTCTGAAGCTCATGCTACAAATCTAGCTTATGATTGTGCTATAGCATTTTTGATCTCAGACTTTCTAAATAACTGTAAATCATAAAATTAGACATAAGATTGCAATGCAAAGTCCAAGCTTATCTACTTTATAATATTATTCATGACATGTTTACAGTGTGATGATTTCAGTTAGATGTATTCCTCAGTAAATTTGTTTAGGATTAATAATAAAACCTTAGATAATTTGAAACTTGGTTGTTTTCTACTTCTACTCCACTCTTTTGAGGGCAAAAAGAAAAGAAAGCAAAATAATGAATCATAGAATTATAGTGTCTGTGTGTGTGTGTGTGTGTGTGTGTGTGTGTGTGTGTGTGAGAGAGAGAGAGAGAGAGAGAGAGAGAGAGAGAGAGAGAGAGAGAGAGAGAGAGAGAGAGAGAGAGAGAGTATGTGTGTGAAAAGGTGTCATTTAGCAAGATACATACTGGTATATAAAAACTTACAAGCAGAAGTTATGGGTACTCCAATACTGGTGGTTTTAAAGAAGAGGTTAGACAACCATTTGTCTGAAATGTGTTAGGGTTTCCTGCTTGAGCAGGGGGTCGGATTAGAAGACTTTCAAGGTCCCTTCCAATTCTGTTATTCTGTTCAGTGGTTATTGGAGTATCAAATATTTGAATGTTTGTTTCAGCTATGTTCCTCCCCCCAAAAAACAATGCCAATAAGCATGCTAGAGGATATCCTAATCCAGTGGTGGCGAACCTGTGGCACGCATGCCAGAGGCGGCACTCAGAGCCCTCTTTGTGGGCACACATGCCGCCGCTGCCAGCAACTTGCACAGGTCCACTAGGCCACCGGCCCCCACAGGTGTCCCCCCATGAACAACATCGAGGAGGCCATGTCCCAGGTCTGCGGCAACCAGAAGCCGGGCTGTGCCACGGAAGCCCCATCTGTGCATGTGTGGGATGCAGTGTGTGAAACCCTGGCTCCCAAAAAATTGGGGGTTGTTATTCTAATAAATCAAATAATATGATGGGATTAAATCTTGGAGGAAGTCAGGTGAAATTAAAAAAATAAGAAATGATGCAGATAGTTTTGTATAGTTTTGACTTTAATGGTGCACTGAGAATCCAACTTCATTTTATGGTAAACATTCCATGACTTTCTGCTTTCAATTTATACCAAAGTAAATGCGTAGAATCCCAATTTAAATTTAAATTGGCAGAAAAGTGAGTAGATCACCTCAATAGCAGTTATGTTAATACAAGATCCTCCTCACCTCCATACATAAGTTTAAACCCTTAATATTTTCATTCTTCTTTATTTTGAAGGGCATGGGTGGTTTTATAAAAAATGTCAGGTGCTAAATAAAAAGCAGTTGCAATCAAAACCAAAATAGGCACCATGCATAAAAAACCTTTGTCTGGCCTCCAAAAAACACTAGATTTAATACTATCTTTTTTTACTAAATATTGGTGGCAGAAGAAGAGGATTAGCAGGATTGTCTGCAGGCTATTTTTATCCCTTTCAAATATTCACGGGACTGAACAAAGCAGGATGATGGTAGAAGAAAGAAAATACATTTATGGCTTTGCACCCCAATCTGAGTTCATTTATTGTAAAGCACACAGGGAGCCTTTTGCAAATGCAATTGTGAAATTCAAATGGGTTTCAGCTTTGACTTAGATTGGCTATTTTGACTTAATTGTGTGTGTATATTTGTATAAAAGGATGAGTTGGTGATTTATAACATTTTGGATCTTGCAATTCAGCTCTTCATAATGTCCTTGCTTGAAATCTATTTAATTCTCAGGGTACCTGAAGATATATTCTTTGCAGACAGCCATCTATTTGGAATTTGCATAATTATATGACAATGCAAATGTTTCCAAAGAGAGAAGCAAACAGCATGACCAAAGTATTATGCAAATATTGTTTTTCACAGAAATTGTGAATATGTGTGAGAGAGGACACACACGTGCAAGTTTGCACCAATAGACACAGTTGTTTTATAGGCAATGTAACAAGCCATGGTATTTCTGAAAAAAAAAATGCAGACAAAGGCTAGACTGGTGGACTATTGGACTAATTTCTTTCAGTTTTGGAATCTATGTATTTGAAGTTTATGTGTCAATGTATATGTACTTTAAAAGAGTGGGGGCATATTAAGAAATAATTTATTCTTGACATATAGAAATAAATTATTTCTGTATGTCAGTATGAGCTTTCTCTAATCTATATTCACCATAGAACACATATGGGTAGAAGTTGGTGGACATATAATTGGTATGTCTGAAGTAGACTCCAGATACAATTCAATATTGCTAACTACATAGGCTGTATAGATAGTTTAATATATAGTCATTTTTTAAAATCTGTGATTCTATAATAACTGTAAAAGAAATATTTGTTCATTTTTTATCATATGCTATGAAAACTTTATAAGCAGGTATAGACCATGGACAATTTATAAAATGAGTATATGTATGTATATTTTATTCTGTTTATTGTATCAAAGACAGATGATGACTCAATAAATGTTGCATACAGGTATTTTGAAGGATCATTCATTCATTGATTTGTGACTCAAATGTCGTAAAGTGAAACACAGATCTGTTGCTTTCTAAAGCCTTTCTCTTCTTCTGATATTATCTGCTTAGCGTCCACCCAATCAATCACTGTTTAAAAGATACTTTATACATGATATACATTCAATGTCAGAGAGACCTATGGGGCAAAGGTTAGTGGGGTCTGTAGAATCTCAATTTTTTAAAATAATGGAATTACTAGATTATTTTTCCAACCTATACAGATATTAGCTAATATAACAACAAGACAAGCATAGAAGTCCACCAATCAGGGAATAACTTAAAATGTTAAAGTTATGCTCTACAGGGGTTTTGCCAGTTGTCTGTTATAAAAATATATTTTAACTTTTGAAGCAGTTAAATTTTAATAATGTTTTTAATATAGCTATAACAGTTAATATAACATAGATATATTACAGATATAACAATTCATCAAACTTAACTGTTATCTTGATATTCCAATATCCTCAAATTTATATTTGAGAAAAGTTATATAAACTTCTGGTGAAAAATCTGTGCTTCTATTATTATTTTATTTCTTTCTCTCCTTTGGAAACCAGTTCTTAGAATTGTGTGTCATTATTTTGTAAACCTGACAGTCTTAGTTCTTGCCATGGGCAAGATTTTGTTGTAATCTTGTTTATTTCTTCTTATCAATGTTTGATTTTTTTTCAGCATTTATCCTTTACTATCCTTACCCAGTCAAATTATTTGTCCTTATTAATCTGTTTGACTAATCTGACCAGTTCCTTGTTTACATTTGTGGTTATACCATATTCATTCTTTAATTTCAATATTTCCAAAATTGCACCAATTTTAACATTAAAATCCCCACAAATAATTAAATCTGCAATTGTGGGATGATATAACATATCAACTAATGCCTGTTCCAGGTTAACTATACAAAAATATATTCTCCTTCATTGGTAACTATATTTACCTGTTGTCTAGGTGGCATATAAATGTTAACACTTATTAATATTCTCTCTTTAGATTTCAGCCTCAGTATATATTCTAACTTTCATGAATAATTTCTTCTATTTTCACATTGAGATATACTGCAAATTGGTTAAACCTCCTTTAACACATCCCTTCTTTTGGTCCTCTTGCCCTATTTTTTTTTAAAAAAGGCCTCTATTCAGGTAAGCTGTCGTATTGTATACTATCAAACAAGTTCCTTGGAGAAAAATCATACCACACTCCTATAGAAAATGAAAAAAATCCCTGTCTATGCATTTACCTGGCTAACCAGCAGTGTTCTAGGATACCTATTTAATTGTAGAGGTCTTTATGTTAGTTTTTTTTAATTAAATCTGTTGATTAACCACATTTTGGATTTGGATCTGATAACTATTTTGTCTACTCCTGCTGCAAGGTCGTTGCATTGGTGTGCCACACGACAAACCTTTTGTCCTCTGATTCTCTCTTCCTTTTAAACAGTCCTCTTCATTTGTTCTGTTAAGTTTAAAATTCTTGTGTATCTTTGTAGGCACAATTATTTTTAATCCCAGGGATATTAGGTGTAACCTTGTATGTTGCATCCTGGGCTTCCTTGAAAAGTCAAGCTTGATTCTAATCTTGGTCACTTTACTCTGTGCACTTCTGCAGGAGCTAATAAACTCCTGCCCTCTATGCATCTTCATTGTCCTATTCATCTCAGCCGGCAATGGATTTTGAGAAGCTCTGTGAATTACTAGCTTTTCAAGATTTTAGTCATTTGTATAACTCACGCCATGATCGTTAATGGTGTTTACTGTATGTTGCTTTGTCAGAACTCTTTCTTTTAATAATGTGCATATTATTGGGAGGTCTACTTCTGCACTAATTTGGCCTTTCCCCAGCTCCATTCTTTCTATCCACCCACTTTCGTTAACCGGATTGTTACATTTAATATCATCTACTTGTGAACTTCAGTTCTTTGTATTTCTAGTGTTAATTGGTTCAAGTTGCTTTTACATATTACAGAGTGTATAGTTTTGGAAATGTCCAAAGTTACCCTGTAAAAAAAGTAGTTTAACACACTTTTTTGTTAAACTAGCCTGCTGTAGATTCAGAAGTCACAATTGCTCTGGCATTCATATAGCTATAAAATAGCTATTCAACTTTATTTACATATTTTGTTGAGAACCAATTGCATTTAAAGTTTGCATCTGATGAACAAAGTACACACACACATACACACACACACACAGAGAGAGATATACCTATAGCTTGTTGTTGTTGTTAATTGCGAAGTCGTGTCCGACCCGTCGCGACCCCATGGACAATGTTCCTCCAGGTCTTCCTGTCCTCTACCATCTTCTGGAGTCCATTTAAGTTCACTCCTACTGCTTCAGTGACTCCATCCAGCCATCTCATTCTCTGTCGTCCCCTTCTTCTATTGCCCTCAATCTTTCCCAGCATTAGGCTCTTCTCCAGTGAATCCTTCCTTCTCATTAGGTGGCCAAAGTACTTGAGTTTCAACTTCAGGATCTGGCCTTCTAAAGAGCAGTCGGGGTTGATCTCTTCTAGGACTGACCGGTTTGAACGCCTTGCAGTCCAAGGGACTCGCAGGAGTCTTCTCCAGCACCATAGTTCAAAGGCCTCAATTCTTTTGCGCTCAGCCTTTCTTATGGTCCAACTTTCACAGCCATACATTGCAACTGGGAAAACCATGGCCTATAGCTATGCCTACACAAAACTGAGCCTGCAAACCACTATGTTTGGGAAGTTAATAAAGGTCAGTTTGATAGGGATAAATTGTATATGCCAAGTATATTTGTTAAATCACAAAATGTACTGAATCATTCTAAAAACAGAAAATTTGATGAAATCTATTTGGGTATTAAGTTTATTAAATTCTGTGCATTTACTTCTGCTTTTAATTGGATGTGGCCTTACAGAATACTATTTTTATATTCAGTTTATTTTATGATATTTTTATTCTCCTTGTATTTACACTTTTTTTGCTCTCTGAATTACTCAAATATTTTTTTTTCTAGTTGCTTTCCCCATATACATTTAATTTCCATGATAGTCAGCAGCTTGTTTGGTTTGAATTTTTTTGTTGACCTATGAGACCTTGAGATTTTTAATATTTTTAAAACTTTTCTTGACTTGATTTTCCTTTTAATTAGCCTCCTCCTCCTCCTCCTCCTCCTCCTCCTCCTCCTCCTCCTCCTCCTCCTCCTTCTTCTTCTTCTTCTTCTTCTTCCTTGAATGCCTCTCTTGTATGTTTTTGTTTTTTGTTTGTTTCCCAGTTATTATTTCTGTTTCCTCTTCTTTATGATTAGGGATATGGCCTACCATAGTTGGTATATGTTCCACTGGGGTGTCTTCTGGTTTATGTTATTTTTCATTTATTCTTTTAAGTGTCAGTTTTTTCAGTATTTGTAGTAGGACTTTACCCTCTGATAAAAAGGATTTTATCATGGAGGTATCTTGTGCTCAAGTGTAGGCTAGGCTATTTAGATCCTTTTGTTGTTCGCTAAATATGTCTGTTAATATTAGCAAATCTGATCTTAATGATTCAACCAGTTTCCAATTGTTAAGCCTGGAGTTGAAGGGTTATTTATATTCTCAATCTAAAACGAGCAGATATTTCTAGTTTTTACTTTTACATACTGAAAGAGGAGACTTGGAAAAAATATCTGAAATATTGAGATGAAATGGGAAATGCACCATTGTATATATTGTAATAAAAAGGAGGAGGAGGAGGAGGAGGAAGAGGAAGAGGAGGAGGAAGAAGAATTCACATTTGAGTATTCCAATATTATTTGCCTTCACAGTGACATGTTTTTACAACTGTCACATAAAATCAATTACAAGCCTTGTTTTCTCCATAAGAAACCCACAAAACCTCAAATCAACCAAATGTATGACAGTGTTATTTGTCTGTACACAGATATAGTAACAGTTGAAGTCAGAACCCACCAACAATCTTCACATTTTAAAGCTTGCATCAGAGAAATAAACATTTCAAAGAATTAAAATATTTATTACATTAAAAAGTACCTGTCATGGTTCCAACAGGTGAAACTCTTCAAAAGAACTTTGAGGCATTGTTTACCTTAAAGAATCTTTTATTCGAGAAGCAAAGTATCGGCACTACATAGTTAAAGCCAAAAACTGAATTCCCCTGCCCTGGGCACAAAGTAGCAAGGCACAATTCCCTCCTCCAATTAACTGTCATAAATCACATTCCAATAAGCTTGAAGTATGGGCTTTCTCCCCAGCTCTCCAACCCACCAAATCTTTATCAGCTCTGGGTACAATAACCTTGATTCCAACAGCTGAGTTATTATTGTTATGACTAACTGGACTCTCATCCACATCCCCCCTTCCAGCATCATCTAACTCTAAAAGTGAAAGAGAAAAGATGTCTACATTTTGATCTGTTGTCAAAGCAAGAACATCTGATGTTAGCAGTGTTGACAGTACCTAAGTTAATTTAAACTATATAGGATTGGCTTAACTACTTTGCGCATACAATTGTGGAGAAAGAAACACCCAATCCAAGATTAATACTGTAGAAAAATTCCTGCAAAATGAAATATTAAAATCACATGTTCAAAACAAAAACCTCAGTGAAAAATTAAGGATGTATTTAGAAGAAGTCTATTTAATCTCCTTATAAGCCATATATATTTATTAGCTAATGTGAAATCATGTTAAAGTGGGCTTTTCTACCTGAAAATCAATTTATGTCATGTTCTCATCAAACACTAAATAACAGTAATGCCCTCACTATTAATATATCCTCTCCATGCCTGTGGTTTGTATATTTCACTTTTTAATATCTTTTTCATTTGTATCACTGATTGTTTTACATTTTTATACATGTTGTGTTTTTCTAAATCATTCTTCCTTCCATCCTAGCATGGAGATAATTGTTATTCTTCTCCCGTCTTCAGACATTTTCATACCTAAATTCATACCATGAAATTCAGTGGTGAAAAAAGTAAGATTCTACATTTAGGGAAGAAAAAACAAATGCACAGGTACAGTATAGGTGGTACCTTGCTCAACAGTAATAACTGTGAGATGGATCTTGGAGTCCTAGTGGACAATCACTTAAATATGAGCCAGCAGTTTGCTGCAGCTGCCCAAAAAGCCAACATAGTACTAGGCTGCATTAACAGAGGAATAGAATCAAGATCATATGAAACCACTTTACAATGCCTTGGTAAAGCCACACTCTAGACACAAAGATACCTAGATTTCTTTGTAGTCCTATCTATAAACATTGTCAGTTGTTAAACAATTCTTTCAATTATTAAATGTATACTCATCTTAAGTGGTTAGTTGTGATTGAATGGTTAAACATATTCAGTGATTAAATATATGCTCATCTGGAGCTTCTAAAACCTTATTTAGCAAGTCTGTTCACCAGTCTCTCAAATATTTCCCTCTTAATATAGGAGCAGGGAATCAAATTACTTACTTAAACTTGCAAGTTTTGATAAAAGGATTGTTGAACTCCACCCAATTTTTAGTACATTTTTTAGGTATGTTTTTCTACTACATTATCCACATCCCAGTATTTCTATTAAACTTCGATTTCTCTCTGTTTGAGGATCTCATGAATTCCACCAAATATGACTTTCTTGATTTTTTCCTTTCCTTTCCTTTCCTTTCCTTTCCTTTCCTTTCCTTTCCTTAACTTTCCTTTCCTTTCCAATTCAATCCTCAATCATTGTTTCCATTCATATCTTCAATCAATATACTTTTAATGGTATGTTTTATGCATTTATTTCTAAATACATTAAACAATTAAAATAAAATTATACATTATTACATTACATTCTGCTCAGTGCTGAACAATTCATTAAACATGCCATTTGCTCTCACTTGTCACTCTTAATGTTTTCAGCTATTAATTTTCAACTCTGTGTTTGCACAAATCATATTATCAAACAGTTTTTCTAAATTAGTATATCTACAATATACTTTTTTTTTTCAGTTGTACACATTGCTGAATACCAAAAAATCTCTCTGGCATATATTGTATCTGGGATAAAGCCATACTGA
This sequence comes from Crotalus tigris, assembly GCF_016545835.1. NCBI lineage: Eukaryota > Metazoa > Chordata > Lepidosauria > Squamata > Viperidae > Crotalus > Crotalus tigris. The sequence continues at coordinate 41,455 of NW_024098648.1, forward strand.
ACTTTCCAAAATTTTTCATCTTTGTATGAACTACCAGTGGAGACAAACAAGCTAATAGTAATTGACAGCCTAATCAAGGAACTACCAAGACCACTCCCACCAACACTGACAGGGCAGCCACTTATAAAAATAAGAGCACCCCCCCACACACACACTCCCTTCTAAAAGTGATTATGTTACTTAGTTTGGTAATGAAATGTCTGCAAGAAACCAGCAAGCTCAGAGAGTAGCAAGGATTGTTAAGCCTGTATCTTTTGAAACAGAACTATGACAAACATCTTTCCCAGTAAACTTAACAAACTGAATTAATATGCCTGTAGATTTTTTGCTCTTCCTGCCTTTTCTTTGCTAACAATATTCTTCCAATTATCAGGTGCAGATACCAGTTTTGGTCACCACAATTCAAAAAAGATATTGAAACTCTAGAAAGAGTTCAGAGAGGAGCAACAAAGACAATTAGGCCACAACATATGATGAACTGGGTAAGTCTAGTCTAACTAAGAGAAGGACTAGGTGGTGACATGAGAGCAGTCTTCCAATATTTGAAGGGCTATCACAAAGAAGATATTATCCAAAACATCTGATAAGAAGTAATGGATGGAAACTTATCAAAAAGAGATCACACCTAAACTAAGAAAAAAATTCCTGTCAGTGAGAACAATAAATGAGTGGAATGGCTTGCCTTCAGAAGCTGTGCACCATCACTGCAGGTTTTTAAGACGGAATTGGACAACCGTTTGTCTGAAATGGTATAGAGTCTCCTGTTTGAGCTGGGGGTTGGAATAGAAGACCTCCAAGGTCCCTTCCAATTTTGTTATTCTGTTATATGATGTTTACAAAATTGTTAACCAAGTTACAAACCCACTACATAAAGAAGTTATATCCATACTTTAACATTTCTTGAGCTACACTATCTAAACCTACAGCCTTACCATTTTCAATGTAATTGCAACATTTTTATTTTCCTTTTATATTTTTTCTTGGAAATTAATATTTATAAAATTCATTTCAGTTCCATTCTTAAATATATCCCTATCATTATTATACAAATCCTAAATACTGTTTCTACTATTCCTCACTTCAATTTCATTCCAAATTGTTTCATCATTTTTTATCCCTCTTCCAAAACAATATTTTGTTTCCATCAAAATCACTCTTCATTTAGCTTATTTTTAATCATCCATTGTTTTTATTTCCTTCTTTGCAACTCTATTTTTCTCTATATAAACATTATATATTCCTTTTCTTTCTTCCTCATTTTTATACTAATCATGTTTATAGTATGCATTTTATCTCGTCCACAGTCTCTTTGACTTTATTTCCATCAACAGACTGTTTTGAAAACAAAAACATCCTCCTCTGGAAAAAGAAAAAGAAAAACAAATTACTGCACAAAATAGAATAAAACTAAACACTTATTATAAAGTATAACACTAAGACAAAACATTTAAAGAATCAAAGAATTAATAGGAGAACAAAACAACTTGGCTAAGAGTTACCTTTTTGTGAAAATCAGGTAGTAGGAGATCAATACATGATAGATAGATAGACAGACAGACAGACAGACAGACAGACAGACAATTAATAGACAGATAATAGATAGAAAGATAGATGACAGGCAGGCAGGCAGGCAAGCAGGCAGGCAAGCAAAAGCCAGCAAGGTAGAATACTTTACAATAGCCAGCAATCATATAAAACCAGTAATCACTTAGTGTCAATATATCAAAAATAAAAACAAAAATATTAAATAGATAAAATACAGATAAGTGGAAAATGTTTTGATTTCTGATTATATTAATGATTTTTTCCAGTGTTAGTTGTATGTTGTGTGATACTTATTTGTCTTCTTTTTTTTATTTTGTTGCTTTATGGATATCTGATTATTTACTATTCTAAGATGTTCACAACTGGAATGCATTCTAAGGACATTGAAATAAAAATATAAACAAACATTTACATATATAGTAGTCTAAATCCATGCCATGACTGACAAAAAAAATTACTATCAGCATATAGTTGCATACATTTCACAAATTGCATTGGATATTAATTTGTGTTGGACTCTACTTGCTATCACATAAAATTCTACCACATTTTGCAAATTTGCAAATTGACTCATTTTTGTCAATTATGCTGGAAACCATAATTGCTGTAATCAACTGAAAAATGCAGGTAGGCAGACTATAATGTCATTGGCATTGTAAAATATATTGAAAAACACAAGTAGCATATGAGCAACATTTACTATCATTCCACAAGAGCAAATGCATTTCTGAAATCTATTATCAGGATTCTGTAATACTCTAAACGGGAGAACATCAACTCTTATTTTTATAAACATTCTCCTGTGTTTGGGTAGTAACAGAGGAAAAATAGCTGACAGGTTCTCCTTGGGGGCATATAAATTCCTCACTTGTTTCCTGTTTGTAAAGCCAATTCTTCTGGATAAACTATATCCTTGATGTACTGCTTTGGTTTTACCTTGGCATGCCTATAGCCCAGAAAAATAGAAATTCTGGAGGGAACCCAAGGTTGTGAGAAGTGTTGGCTGTTTCCATCTAGACTGAAGTTTATCTAGGAATATGCATCCAACTAAGCCATGTGGGAAAAAAATTATTGTTTAGCTGGTAGTAGGCAATTTCTAGCAAATTTCCATTCTCTGAAGTTAAGCCAGAATGTTGCATCTGGAAAATAGTAAAACTGAACTACTTGAATTGATTAAATGATCTATAGTTGGATTAAGGACCAGATTGTGCAATATATAAAATTTGCCTGAATTGTTGGTAAGTACCAACTCACTTCCTTGTGTTGTAGGGGCAGGGAGATCAGAGTAGTTGAAATCTTTGATCTACCAGAACTACATATTCCATCTGAGCTTTTGTTTTCTGAGAAAAGTGGAGTATTATCTCAAAGTACCTGAAGCATTTTTAACTATTCTATATCATAGCCATTAATAGACCAATTATGGAACTTAGACCTTTTGGGCAAAATATGAATTTATTTATAGATGTTCTCATTACAATACTATGCAGAAGCCTTCAAAGGTACCTGAGGCAATTTCAGTATATGACAAAAGCACCAAATCACTGTTATACAAATGATTGTGCCACCAAGCTAGAAGGACTACCGATAGAGTCTGAGAAACACATCCTATTTCATATTGCCTATTAGCATAACTCCATATTTGTGTTTTTTTTTTTTTTTCATTCTGTTCCAGGCAATTTCTACATCTTCTTTCTTTATATCTGCTTTCCAATTGTTCGACTTTGTATGTGAGATTCAAACTCTCTCATCCTGATTTTTCTTTCATCATTTTCATTTCTTTGATGTCTGTTTTTTTTCTTAAAATCCATTTTTAACATTATCAAAACATGTGTTCCACATTCAGCTTTATATCCATAAATTATCTCAGTCTGTCATCATAAACAATCAACTCAACCAAGTTTTTAAATCCATATTCATTTCTTTGCCTTGTACATATGGATATATTTTCTTAAATCAGGTAAGATTTAAGAATAGCTGTTTATATAAGCTGTTCCTTTCTTAGCAGATCACAGCTTCTACTTTTCTCATCACTTGTTATGTATTCTCTCATCTTGTTCCTATACATCCAGTCATGTCACCTAACAGAGTACTTTCCCCCAGATCATATTAATTCAGAATGTTGCACATTTTTTTTTCTCCATTTCATTCCTGTTTCTTCTATTATCACCATTTACTGGAGTATAAATTTGTAATTATCACCAACCTATGCTTGTGTGCACCCACAGCATTCTAGATAACAATTCACATTCTCCAAAAATCGGTTTACCTTTTCATTCATAATTAAACCAATACCTCAGTTTCCTTGCCTGCATTCATCGTCTCCATTCCAGCAAATTATACCACTTTCATTCTTTTCTATTATACACTCTTTCTCTAAGTTTCATAAACACATAATGAATCATTCTCTTTTTCATTCCATTCATTAATTAATACAATTGGCCCCTTTCTTTTCTAACATTTCATGTTACAATCTTTAATATGATATTATTATCACCAGAGAATCTTCTAGATAATGGACCTCCACCCTCTTCATGGCTTTTGTTAAATGAGGTTTCTATGTAATACTTTTATTCAATTGGGAAGGTATAGTTTAAAATACCAGCTTTTGACATAGATCATAAATTCAGCCACCCAGAGTTGTTCTTGAGCTGGGCAGTGCCCCAAATAAATCAATAAAATAATCTCAGAAACCCCCATCTTGAATAGAACAAGAAAAAGCCATTTCCATAAGCTGTGATTCATAACTTCTTTCTGGAGAGCTTGGTTTTCAGATTTCAAACATAACAGTTTAGGGTACTTAGAAGAAGAGTGCCTTAAAGGCACCAGAAAGAGTTTAGCATTGGAAGACAGCATTTAGCAGCTTAAGTGTCAAATGTAGTTAATGCATACACTAGGCTTCATTGTAAGAACATGTGGAAATCTATTAATATTTTTTAAAAAAATCTCTTTCTGGGTTATGCTAATTTTTTGCTTCCTGCATTATCACTGGAATATTTCTCCCCATAAATTGAGTTCATTGCAAGATAGTCACTGTCCATTGAAATGCTTATATAGACTATTATATACAGTATTTAAACATATAAGTTATTTATTTTTTATTTTTTTATTTGAAAGATTCTATGGATAGAAATCCTCAGAGAAAAATAGTTCAGGAGAGTTAGAAAATTATGAAAAAAATAAAATAAATTCCACACTTAAATAAATATCTAAGAGAAAGAAAAATGGGAAACATCTAATACAACTATCTTGGTTGCATAAACAGCTGCCTGATAAACTGAGCAACAAAAAGGGACAAATTTTTGAAAAAGAGCCTATAACAAAAGCAGAACATCATGGAATAGCTGAACACTACAAAGATATAGTTAGAAAAGTTAAGGCTCAAAATGAGCTGAATTTTGTAGCAAATGCCAAAAATAACACCAATATTCCCTTCGAAATATTGTTCCAGTATATGTGGAGCAAGAGGAACATCAAGGAAGCTGTCAGTCTGCTGGTTGGAGAAGATGACAAAACAGTGACAGGCAATAGAGAAAAGGTTTAAGAACTGCTTAATCCCTATTTTGCATCTGTCTTTTTGTAAAAGGATAAAGTAATCCAACCTGTCAAAAGCCATACATTGGGGGCAGAAAAGAAATGCAGGTCAAGATAGGTAAGGAACTGGTGAGAACACACCTAACTGCTTTGAATGAATTTAATTATCCAGGACAAATGGATTACATCAAAGAGTGTTAAAGGAACTGGTAGATATGATTTAAGTTTTAATGGTCACAATGCAAGAAAGATGGCTGAAGAACTGAAAGGGCGGCAGAGAATAGCAACAAAGATGTTGGGGGTCTTGGAGGTTAACTCCTTTGAAGAACACTGAAAGAAACTGCTTTAAGAGGGGAAAAAGAAGAACATGATAGCAAAAGTCAATTGGTTCATTGACAGATTCAATACTGGAGGTGGAATAGAGAGGCCCAAAGAGTTGCAAGTCTCTTTATAGACTTATATGGATTGTTACTTTGATTGGTTACCACTGACAGTTTGTTACTAAGTGCTTGATAAAACTAACCTTTAAATGAGTATTTGAATATTTAATAAGGGGAGGAAGTAATTTATTTCTATATGCAGGTAATCCTTGACTTATAACCACAGTGGAGCCCAAATTTTTTGTTGCTAAGGGAGACAGATGTTAAGTGAATTTTGCTCCATTTTACGACCTTTGTTGCCACAGTTGATAATGAATCACCGCAAGTGTTAAGTTAGTAACATAGTTGTTAAGTGAATCTGGCTTCCCCATTGAGTTTGCTTGTCAGAAGGTTACAAAAGGTGATCAGATGACCCTAGGACACTGTGAGCTTCATAAATATGAGTCAGTTGCCAAGTGTCTGAATTTTGATCACAATCCATGGGGATGCGGCAACAGTTGTAAATGTGAAAACAGTCATTAGACACTTTTTTCAGTGCTATTATAATGTTGTCTGAAGTTGCAATTTTACTGTAGCCACAATCTATAAAACCTAGAGCCCCCAGCACTGATTGTTAATTATTCACAGTTATGCTTACAGTCCACATAGTGAACACTTTCACTTATCTTACTAGCCCTTTGTTACATTCAATGGGCTTAATTGTCTTGCCTGAACCAGCAATACTGTACATATGTGGGTAGGAGTTTCACCTTCAGATTTTGTCTTACAAAATCAAATTTAGGTTTTGTCCAGAGATCACCATTTCTTTGTTTTGGCCCAAGCCACATTTTGGAATATAGTCTGTAACATGCCATTTAAATGTAATCATCAACACCCTTTGCAATAAATCTTGCAAAAAGGATTGCAAGCTTTTAAAGAATCTAAATATATTATTACTGAAGTAGGGTTCCAAAAGCTGAATGAATGGGTTTGTATGAAGAATCTGACAAAGAATATTTAAATTTTGAAAATTATATTTTGAGCCTGCTTTATTGTTATGATTTGCCAGATAGTTCCCAGTATCTATCTTTGTGTTACATTTTCTCTATTACATATTTCACCAGGGTTTGTTAGATTTCTCAGCTTCCCCTGGATCCTGATCTGAAAAGGGCACATAGAAGGAATTTTCCCATGTTGTCATCCTTTGGAATTGGACTAAAGCATGGATAAAAACTGAAGATATCTAAATAAATGGTTGCATACAATACAGGTTAGAATGCTCAAACACAGCTTGACCTCTGTGAAAAGAAAGTAGATCCTTCACCTTCCTCCTTCCATTATATATTCAATATGGACAATATTTAATATTTATTTGCTACGTATATGTAGGGATGTGGGTCTATACATATGTTGTTCATAGTATGTTTAGCGTGTGTCATGTATGTTGAGAGCGGGCAACTAAATTTCATTTTTGATGTGTGCCATTGTGCCCACAGTATAAAAATGACAATAAAGGTTATCTTATCTTATGTTATCTTTTACAAAAGAATGTCTACCTGTTTGTCATTATAAGGTGGAATGACCAGTAGCTTAAACTGGCATTCCACAGATCAAAGTAGGCTTTAACATTCTTTCTTATCAAATGTTCTCCTACCAGATAATTGATCTGACACTTCCATTTCATGGGGATTTCCTTCCTACCATAGTTCACCAAGATATTTTGGAACCATAGATCAAGATAAATATCAGACTAGAAGATGGTGCATCCCGATAGCCCTATTGATTTGTGTTCTTGAAAGTCATTAATTTGTTTTGCAGAGGACAGTCCTTGCTTGACCTTTTGTTTTCATGTAAAATTTTCCTCCAAGAATTTCATTCAGATGAGTGATTGTTCCAAGCTAGATCTCTTACTACCAAAAAGGACATAATGCAGATAATACAAGAGTGTGTGAGAGGCAAACCACTGGTGGGCATATTTAGTTTCCTCAAAAAATAAAATTAAAACAACTACACTGTTCCCAGAGTTATGTTACAATGTGTAGTTTTCTTTTTTTACCATAAAAGAAAATACAGAACTAAGCACGTGGATGCCCAGATGTTGCAATATTGAACACCAGGCCTTTTCTTTGCAGAAATATAGCACACCTGAAGAAATCACAAATGCTTCTTGAATACCATTTCCTATTATGCAAAGAGCATATAATACTCTGTGCTACAAACCTGACAATGAAGAACTCTCCGCTGAAATATAGTTTATTTTGATATTCAAGGAGGAGAATCAGCACTTAATGATTGTTTTAAGTTTGATTACCAGGCTGCGAGCAATATATACATAACTCTTTGCTGTAATTGCTATCATTACCAGCAACAATTATAAATAAGAACAGAAATATGTATTTTGTTTTACGTATCTCCAAAATATCTTAAGAAAATACATACCAATAATCCATGAATAATAGTAAGATACTGTAATAGCCAGATATTATGGCTCATGCATATTGGATTCACAATTGCTTTTAGTTTAATATAGATAATATGCAAATGTTTGTGTATACATTTATATATGTATTGTGTAATTGTGGGCAATTATTAGATAGATGATAGATGATAGATAGATCAAAACTATGTCAAATCAATATTAAATCTGTATATTTTTTCAGTGCAAAGTGGATACATATATCCAGTTTAATCTAGTTATGACTAAAACACATTCCTTGCTTGATGGTTATGCTACTGAAATGTTACAAAGAAGTTCAAATTTTCTAATTCATTGTTTTATGTGCAGGTGTAGCTTTGTCTTTTATTATTTTTACCAGCATCTAATAAAATTCTGACTTTTGGCTTAGAATACCATTCTATTCTAGAAAGAATCGCACAATGGAATTCTTGGGAAGGAACAACAGTAGTGTTTTTACAGAAAGCAGAAGCAACACAAGCTGGACAATTTTAGGTTGCAGCTCCAGTGAATAGTTACAATCTACATTATGTGCTTCCTCCAGTAATTAGATTGAAGGGAATTAGATTGAAAGGAATTACTCCAATTAAACTGTCTGTATGGGCAAATGACTACCTAACTGCGAAAGCACATGGTCAATATACAACACATCAAACTCGCTGCATCACATGATGTGTAATGACATATCGTGACTTTTTTTGTATTGCCGGAGCTGGGATGGGCATGGCCTCCATATGATGCAACCGGCCCATGGGCCAGCAGTTTGACATCCCTGATCTACAACACTAATAGAAAACAATCCAATGATATCATGAAGCAATTTCAACACTAGATCTAGCTCAATCAGGTAGCCAAGAATCTTTCTTGCCATTTTCTGATGGATAAGCAGTTCAAAAACAAACTTTGTTTGTTTGTTTTTGGGAGTAGAACTCAATGGAATAATTCATAACTTAAGTGAAATATGTATTTATTTATACATTTCAACCAATGAGTAGATGAAGATGAATACCACTGTATTACCAAAGAATACGTTTATTCACATCTTCAGGGGATGTGAAAATAGGGTTAGAAGGACATTGTAGTTTAAGATAGAGGGGTGCCATCTTAATAATAAGCAATATGTAAATAAACGAGAACTGAAGAGTGCATCTACAATAATTTCCTACCCTCACAAATACTTGAATTGGCCTTTTGGTCCCATATGATGCCAGACATAATGTTGTAACATTTCTTAAAGCATTTCTTGGCAATTTAGGTATATACTTTGGGGTGTTTCATGGGACCCCCATGTTTCTTGTTAATATCTAGATATTTCAATTATTGATTTGGAAGTACTACATCTGACAACATTTAACACCCAGAAGTTCGATAACTTCTACTCCATATCACACAGGGCATCTCATCTTAATAAAATATATGATTTGGGGTTGTTTAACTGCACGTACACGCTCTCAATTTTTTAATCATTTCCATCAATTTCATTTAACAGAAAGTAAAATGTCTCTAAATTTAAGATAACCCCATTCCCCTGTCATCTCCCTTCCTCTTTCTGTCTCTACAAAGAGACACAATATAGGAATTAGAAATAATTTTCACTAATGATTTCACTTCTTTCTTTCTCTTTAGGCTTTGCTATATTTCTGACTACTTTGCATCAATTCCTTCTTATTCTTATTCTCTTATTGTTTGTAACTACCATTGTTATTTTCAGGGGTTTTTTTTCAAACACAAAAAAAATCACCTGAGTCCATCCAAGGCATTTGGAATGGCGTGTTTCTTAAATGACATTTAAGTATGCTCCCCATGCCTAGCCATTCCAAGGCATACCTGACAGAAGTTATGTGAGTAATGCACCGGTCCACTGCCCCGGTTCTTCACCTTCTTTAATTCTTTTCTAGCTCTCTGCTTTCATTAATCTTGCAGAGATGCCGTGGCACCTCATCCTCTTCCCCTCCAAGATCCTGGCTTTAATTATTCTTGACGAAGCACAAGTAAAGGCACTTGTCAAGACGGGATCAAGCTAAGATTTTGTTTGGGAAGATCATAAACTGAATGAAGCTTCAAGACGGATCCAGCTATTTGTAGTACTGAGGTTGCTATATATGTCAAGCCATTTAAAACACCATAGATGTCATTAAAAGTCAGTAAGTTTGGATATGAATGGCTGCACAATAACCCACCCACTGTTATTCACTCCATAAAATTCCTACTTTCTGGAAGTGCATTATACAGAACTGTTGGATGCACGCTACAAATCTGGGTATTCTGCTTTGAATCCTGTGTCTGTTTTAATATATGAGCTTGTGTCAATTTCAAATAATGGGGTCAGAGAAAGCCCAACTCCCAAAATATCAATATAAATATTCTTGTCTGTGAAAACCTAATTTCTTTGCTTTTGAAGCAGCTTGATGCATCTGAAAAAGATGGCATATAATAAAAGTTTCCACTTAGTAATGGAAAGTTTTCAACCCCATACATATATATGTCTTAGGAATTAATGAGAAAATAACATACTTCTCTTGAACACACCATGAGGTGCAAATAAATGCAAATATATCTGGTTATAGCCGGATACATGCTCATATCATTCCTTTGCTATCAACTCAGAATGATAAATTATTTTAAAATATGCCATCCCATTATTAAATTTACTTATTTATTAAATATTTAATAAAGACATTTAAATAACAATAAAACTATTTCACCACACAAGAAGAGAATTCATATCCTTTTTTTTAGATTTTAATCCCTTTTATTTTTATAAACTATTCTTATTTTCCCCACAACAACCCTGCAAGGTGAGTTGAGTTGGCCCAAAAACCAGCAGGTTTTCATGCCTAAGGTTAGATTAGAACTCCATTTTGAAGACTATAAACATATAAATATGTAGGCAAACAAAAGAAAATGAACAGTCATAATAAAGGTACAATGAGTGGGCTCCAAAGTTTTGAAAAGCTTCTGATAAAGGGAGAAACCCGGAAAAGGTTTCTCAACTCATCCTAAGGTACACATGGGAACAGATAAGCTTAAAACTACAAATAAAACATCTCTCACCTAAGCAGAAATGGAGATCTCCTTTGTTAAAAACAGAAACAAGAACAAGCCATATTGACTGCCAGGCATGCTTTATTCACCACAAAACAGCAGCAAATCCCAAGGCTTCACCCTCCCCCGGGTGGAAGTGGGCATTTGTAAGGGCTGATCCATTATTTACAATATATCTGTTAAAATAATTTTATTGTATTGATTGCCTGAGACCTATTTCATTTCGCCCCCTTCCCAAAGGACTGAAACCTCAGACTTAAATAAATGAAAAGTGTAGTTCATCATCCTTAAATCTGCTTTTACAGGAGCTTTCTCCTGTCCTGAGATAACTCCCCTTTCCCTCTCTAGTGTCTCTCTAAGAGGATGTAATTGCAGAAAAGCTGAAAAAACACCATCAGCAATCAGGTTTGCTATAAGTTTTTGATGTGTGTCTGAAAGATTTATGTCCTGATTAAAAGAGCCTTGATTGAATTTTCTGATAGAAAATGGTTTTGTTCCTAAGCACATGTGCCTTTTTATCCTTTGATCCCTGCTTGGCTTTCATGCTATTTGAAGATATAAAAATTGGAGGGAAAGGGGTTGATCAGGAAAATAAAAAGTGGGGTAGGGTTATAAACAGTTAGAGATGTTAGAGACACCCAGCAGATATTATGATTAAAGTGATGGATACCAAGGTACTCGTATCCGCTTATGAAAGTCTAGAACAAACTCAACACCAAGCTGACTTGGATTTTTTTTTCTACCTACATTTCAATGAAGATTTTGTTTTCTTTAAATCATCAAACATTTGTGGGAAAAGAGTGAAGTGAAAAAATGAGTCTTACTTGTCTATTTGCTGATCAGAATTCATTTGATTAGCATGTCTGCCGATGATGGTCAAATCTGCAAAATATTGGACTATATCTTAGTCTATAATCAAATATTTGCAAAATTCTTATTGGAAGAAAAGCACTAATTTTTAACAAATACATTTTTTGTAAATACTTTCATGATAGTATTAATAGTCATTAGCATCTCTCAGAGAGCAGGGGCAGAAATAACGTTTCCATTAAAACATTAAAATGCAAATTTGGTCACTTTCAAACTTGTGTCATCACACCACATGTAAGTTTGTTAAGGAAAAACTTATTTCATGACATCATACTGCAAGTTTCATTATTTTAGTGAGATGCCCAGTTGGAATGGCCATGTTAGCAATATAGCAGCCCATAGTGTGCAGTGATGTTGTGACTTGCCTCTTGTAGTGACTGGAGGCTCTTAGGGGCTGGATAGGGAGGCTGTTAGGGGCTGGATAGGGAGTAACAGGTTGAAACTGAACCCTGGCCAGACTGAGTGGCTCTGGGCTTGGGGTTCTTTGATCTATGGAGAATTGCCACCTTTGGTCTTGGATGGGTGGCACTGCCCCAAACAGATCCAATGTGTAATTTGGGAGTTCTCCTGGACTCACAACTCCTTCTCGAAGAGCAAATGGAAGTTTTGGCCAGGAAGGTCTTGCACAACTATGGGTTGTGCGCCGATCATGCCCTTTCCTTGACCAACAATCTCTGCTCATGGTCACTCATGCCCTAGTCATCTCCCATCTTAACTATTGTAATGCACTCTACATGGGGCTGCCTTTAAAAAGCACTTAGAAGTTCCAGTTGGTGCAAAATGCAGCGGCCCACATACAGTAGTTTTGTGCAGACCTTGGTGTGCACATGTATCACCTCAGGAACTGTATTGGTTGCCAATTTGCTTCTGGGTGCAATTCAATGTGCTGGTTGTCACCTTTAAAGCCCTTCCTGACTTGGAACTAGGTTATCTGAGGGACTTGCTGGTCACATCTACCCAGTAGAGAGGGGCAGCAAGGAATGTTGCAGGTCTTGTCCCCTAAGGAGTTACATCTGGTGGAACCCAGAAGAAGGGCCTTCTCTGTGATGGCTTTGTCCTTCTGGTACATAATCCCTACAGAAATAACACTCTTTCAGAAGGGGGGGGGTTAGAATTTATTATTTTATTATTTTTATTTTTCATTATTTTTGTTTCTTTTATATTATGTTGTTATGTCCTATAAGCTGACTTGAGTCTCTGTGTGTAAGTAAGTGGTAATATAAATTTTCCAAATAAAAATAAAATAAATAAGCATCAACTATATTTCTAACCACAGCATTGAAAAGATCACACATGCTGGTCCTGTTCATATAGCTTGCTTAACCCAGTCAATCATTAATCCTGTCAAATGTTGCTTCTGCTTCTGATAAGATATTATTATATTAACTAAATTATAAAAGATTTTTTTGTTTATTATTACATTTGTATCAGAAGGAAGGAAGGAAGGAAGGAAGGAAGGAAGGAAGGAAGGAAGGAAGGAAGGAAGGAAGGAAGGAAGGAAGGAAGGAAAAAGTATATTCCTCTTATTTGTGACATTCAGAAAAGACTGACATAGTCCTGAAAACAAAGCAGCATTTCATGGGGAAGAAAATTATTTTCTCTAAAGTATTTCCCTTTTGGACTTTTAAGTGTCAAGAAGATCCAGCTACAAAGGCTACTTATGGAGGGAATAGGAGTAAAAATACAATGCCAGTTTTTCTCATTTGAATGAAATCTTGGAAAAATCTGACACATACTATTGTCCTCTTTCCTTTAACAGCTGTTTCTTTTATACTTTTTTTCAGTAGAACCAGTGAGATGAAGATAGTTCCTTGGCTACATTTCAGCACTGAGATTGTACAAATAATGTATATCACCAAATTAAATATAGTAACATTTTCAGGAGAACAAAGTAGGAATCTAGACAAGGGCACATAATTCAGAAATGTATCCTTGTCTCAGAATTATATTTAGCCATTTGATAAGTTAAGTATCTTCTATTCTGTTGATGGTATTTGTTTCTACTTCCTTACATGGTTTATATTTTTGAAGCATTATTTTCACTTATGTGTCAATGATCTATTGTGATCAGCAGTTAACTTATAGTAAAACAAATACAAATATTTCTCTGCATGCAGATTTCCCCCCCATACACAATCTGATCTAATCTGATCTTGTATGGAGTCTTTGTTTCTCTCTGATCTTGGGTATTTATGTCCAGACATTTCTTTAACCAACTAGATAATAGTACTTTTCATTCAGGTAATTAAAATCACAAGCAAACAACCAAGCTCAGAGAACACAAAGGACTCTGTACTACATATATTCTCTTCAAGGACCGGATCTTTGATGAAACTTCCTGGACACAGAGTGTGCCTACAAAACATAATTACTAGAGAGGGAAGTCTCTGGAGCCAGGCTCCTGTCACCTTCCTTTTTTGAGGGAGTCTAGGTCTTATTAGAGATAAATCTTAGCCATTTCAAATGCTCAAATGTGCACGCTGAAGTCAAATTTGGTTCCATATTCCAAATATATAGACATTTTTGAGGCAATATTGTATAACTGTGTCACAATTCATAGAATGACAGATTCAAAAGCAATCTTACTAAAGGAAGACATATTTGATGGTGAAAAAAGGGGCCTTACATTATTCAGAGGGCAGAACTCGCAACTCCTTGTGAATCAATAATGAATATTTCATTGCAACTACTGTCCTTCAGCTTGATTTGTATGTTAAAGTGACAAGAACAATATATACATCCATACAGGCTGTTTCTTTACCAGCACTTCTTGTCAGATTTCATTTTGTTTCTCATTTTAAAGATTAATATACAACTGAAACCAGAAATGTTCTTTTTGGGACTGGTGGACAAGAAAGAGATCATAGAGCTTTGTTCTTATATATGATAACAGTAATGATACTTTGTTATGCCCAGTGATGGAATGATTTGACATTAACTACCATGGAAAAATGACATTGGTGGAACTGATTGAGATGGTGAAATTGACTGCTTTGATTAGAGAAAAGACACTGATTATTTTTTAATTGCTGATTGGAAATCTCTTTTGGACTTTTTGTGTGAAACAAAAAAAAATGAAATTATGATATACAGGTATGATGATTGAAAAAATAGTAGACAATAGAAAAAATGAAAGTTATGTTGTAACCTTAAAGTGAGAGGACAATTTAAATTTATACTTCTATCTATTGGACAAGAAAGTCTGAAATTATTGATTTGCATTTCTTTTTGTTTCCTTTTTATGTCACTTTTAGTTTTCCTTTTTCTTTTTTATCTATTTTTTCTTTTCTATTTTAAATATTAGTTTTTGTTAGCTTCCCAAGTTTAAAAAAATATAATAGTTACAAAACAATAATAATTTCATGTGCTGAAACACAGAATAATCCCAAGAAAATAGAGGAGGGAAAAATAATTCCAGTTTTAAGAGGAAAAACAGGTGTGTTAAAGTTTAGCCTTTTTATATCTGATTTCCTGACAGCACATATCTAGAAAAAATTCTCTTGCCATTTGGAAATAGCACCAGGTCTTAATGGCTGTGCAGACTTTCACATTGTTGCTTTGATTTGGTAAAAGTTTGCATGAAACACTTCTTCAAAGCACCTCAGGCAGGTATAAATGTCTGTGGAGATTCTCAGTTATCCAGGTATGGTTGTCCGCAAGGTGCTTTTTTCAGGAGCCAACTGGACTTTCTTGTGTTTTGAAGACTTTTCGCTTCTCATCCAAAAAGCTTCTTCAGCTCTGACTAGATGGTGGGGAGTGCAAGGATTTATACTCCTTGCACACAGGTGGTCATTTGCATTCCTTTAGAGAGTCATTGGAACCATTTGGAGGCTAATCTGTGTCCTCAGGGTCACCCGAGTAGTGCAAATGTATGTGGACCCTTTTTGGCTGTAGGATGTTTCAAAAGAAACACAAGAAAGTCCAGCTGCCTCCTGAAAAAAGCATCTTTGGTTCAGGCAGGTATAAAGTTCAAGGTGAGGAATTTGGGGAAAGATTCAGGAAGAACTTTGGATCAATTACATATGCGCTCAGGCTCTAGTGTTGGTAGGTCCAATTAATAAATCACATGACAGAAGATGTGAAATTTTCAGTGCTTGATAATCTAAAACAGTGGTGGTGAACCTATGGAATGGGTGCCAGAGGTGGCACTCAGAGCCCTCTCTGTGGGCACATGCGCCATCGCCCCAGTCCTAGGCCTTCAGCTGGGTTTTATAAAAACTTTTTGCTTTAGGCCTCCGCTGCCGTGTGCAAAAAAAATTTCAATCAGTCAATTTCAACTTCTCACAGGAAAAAAAAAGATCTTGCAAAGTTGGAATTGATTGATTGAACTTTTTAGTCCCACCCAGTCTGCCGTTACCACCATAGCCATGCCCAACCAGTGGGCCACACCCACCCAGCACTCGACAATGCATAAGTGGGTTTTGGGTTGCAGTTTGAGCACTCTGTCTCTAAAAGGTTCACCATCAGTCATCTAAAATATCAAGATTTATCCATATTGCCAAGTTGCCCACCTCCAGAATGGGAGTCAGCTGTTACTGAAACATGTAACATTGCCCTAAATTAATCTTCCCTTCCTTTTCTCTGCTCTGCTTAAGAAGCATTTTTTTTCTTATGTTACCTACTATCCATTTGGAGCAGAACATTTCAGTTTGTGGCAGGTGAACCTCAATCATCAATTAGACAAGCTTATGATGTATTTTATTAAGTTTTACACTTTCCAGTATCAGCATTGCAGAAATAGCATAATGACTACAATCTTTGTTGAGTACAAAAAGGTTGCTTGTCCAAAGCTTAGCAGGGATTTTTAAAAAAAAAAAAAAAAAACACAAGTTTTATTGATTTTTTTATTTTTACAACAAGGTGCTTGAGAAACAACGTGGTGATGGGGTAATCAATTTATACAAATGAAATGTTATTGATGATTGTTTTGATTGATTGAATTTTATTGAAAAATACATTAATTTGAATATATTATATTATTTGAGGGAAATAGAGAGGGAGTTTCTAATGATTTAATCTGAGTTTTATATATATATATATAATTGTTTAGTACTAAAGGTACTACTTTAGTTAATTTATAATACCTGATGTGTTTTGAGTTCATGAGCTCCATGCATTTCCTTCCTGAACAGAATTAACATCCTTGCCCTTTATGGAAAATAACTATATAAGGTGAATATTCAAAGCATAAGTACTGGCTATATACATTCCTAATCATGAAGTCATAACCCTAGTGAGAAACCCATATTGATCTAAATATAAAAATCTGGGGGAAAACACTGTCTTATTTTAATTGAATTCATTCCCAATTAGGTTTTTAGGTTATCCTGGGCCTTTGATCCTTTTCCCCCCAAGAGGATCAATTAGATTTTCCCTCAGAAAGTTGGTGATATAGTATTTAACTAGATGGCACAAATTCAGATGAATGAAGGTTTAAATTTATTCCACCAAAGTAAGCTTTTGAATCTTTTGTTTGAATCTCAGATTTTATGGCTTAGGTAGAATATGGTAGCAATAAGTGTTGGCTGCTCCCATACATAATAATGGAAGAAATCCATCCTAAGAGCAGAAGTTCCTTCTCAGTCAGAGGAAGGGTAGAACAATGGCTTTTATGACTGGAGCATAAATTTCTTTTCTTTCCATAGGAGAGTTGATCTGGGAGGGGAGAGGGATAATGAAAACAATAGCTTTCATCAGATATCATTGCATAATTTTACCATTTGTGGAATGATTTCCTATGACCATCTATGGAAATAAATTGCCAATAAATTTAAAACAACCCATTCATTCTCTGCTTTGAGAACAACAAAATAATTGAATAGAAGGGATGGCATAATAGCTTTAGCTTTCGCCCAGAATATATGTAGTCCTTTACTCACTTAATCTTTGGGAGGAGGGGAATTACTTGGATGTAAAGAGGCATTCAGAGGAGACTCCCTTTTGACTGCATGCTTACAACATCAAAACAGCTGCCTATCTCAAAGCCTTTGTGTGACCACTTTGAGGCTGTTTCTCAGTCTTGCTGTGGGCAAAAATAAATAAATAAATAAAAGAATGCTTTGCTTGCTCTATAAAGTGTGTCTCCAAGTGTTTCGCACAGCTCTGGTGATTAAATTGAAATATCTAAGAAATCCGTTCCAACTTAAATATATATAAACTTTCTCCCAAAAGGTGAAAGAAAAGGGTAATGGCAAGGAAATCATCCAAAAATATTGGAATGGCTTTAAGACTTCCCTCGTATATATTTAAACATATTGTTCCTCCTATTGTGCACAGCAAAAGTTCCTTTCAGATATAATAGATTCTAATGGCTCCCCCTTCGACAGCCAGAGAATGTCAAATTAAGCAGTTCCTGTTAGATACTGGTTTTGATTGGATACCTGTTGAGGTAATGGTTCTCAATGGTACCTATCTCATGACTGACAGGCCTGAACACAAAGCACTCTTTGATGTGACTGGGGTGAGGTTAAGATGCATGTCGAAGCATAGAAAAAAGAAATGAGATTCAGGAAAGCCAGAAAATGGATGTGGAAACAATTTGATTTGAGAAGTCAAAAGCTGAATTCTGCATTCTGTATAGAGAACGTATACTGTAGCTGCTGTTTCCAATATCACCCTCATCAATTTTTATTTAAGTTATGAAAAACAAATCTGATCACACGCTGGCTCTTTCTTTCTGAGGCAGACTGCATATTTTCACTTCCTGAATATTGCAGCCTCTCACATCTTCCCTCAGCTCCCCAGAAGACTGCATTGAATGAAGTCTCTGATGAAAAATGTAAAGTATTTCAATCCAGAGAACAGACCAGCACACGGAAAAAAATAATAATAAAAGCCAGTGGCCATGAGTTATTCAGTACGTCAACATGTCAATAATACAGACAGAGTTCAGAAATTAATCAGTCCATAGGTGATACTCAGTTCAGGTGTTAGTGCACATTTTGGACATTACCTTTAATTTTACACTATGAGTATATATACACAAAGCTCTGCTTTAATAGCAAATTTACGGAGAGATATCTTAATTTAGATTCCATCTTTCCTGGTGAACAAAATGTCAGTTTTGTTTGCTTAATGAAATGATTAATCAAAAAACTACAGACCTATCAGCCTGACCTCAACACCTGGGAAGATTCTGGAAAAGATAATCAAGCAATGAATCAGCAAACACTTAGAGGCAAAATAGAGCCCTGGGCACCTCACTGCACACTTCCCTCCATGTAGATGCAGTTCCATTGGGGACTACATGCTGAGTACGGCTGATCAGCCAGCTGCAAGTCCATCTGGTGGTGATGTTGTCTAACCCACATTTTTCTATCTTATCAAGTAGTAGGTTGTGGTCTACTTTATCAAATGCCTTACTGAAGTCCAAGTAAATTATATCCACATCATTCCTCTGGTCCACTAATTTTGTCACCTGGTCAAAGAAAGCAATAAGATTTGTTTGGCATGATCTATTTTTGACAATCACTTAAATATAAGCCAGCAGCATATTTGAGCTGAGAAAAAAAACCTCCCTCCAGAAGTTGTGAATGCTCCAACACCAGAAGTTTTTAAGAAGAGACTGGGCAACCGTTTGTCTGAAATGGTATAGCGTTTCCTGCTTGAGCAGGGGGCTGGACTAGAAGATCTTCAAGTCCCTTCCAACATCATCGTCATCATCATTATCATTGTTGTTGTTGTTGTTTAGAGAGACAAATATGAACATCCTAACTAAATTGTTTGTAAACCTCTGGAGCAAATTTAGAATTAGGCAAACCATGTGCTTTTAATAAAAGTTTTGCAGTCTCTATTTAGCAGATTGATTAGATGAAATTGGATTTTATGGCTGAGACATATCTATATGTCTTATCATCTTATCCAGCTTTCTTTATAGGATCATAGATGCCATAAGCTTTGCAAGCTTCTAGAATCCTTTATCTCATATTCTTGGAGTACCTTATCTTGAAATTCCTTGAGTTGAAATTTATAATAAATAAACTTTTTTTAAAAAAAGAGAGAAAGAAAACCCAAGCTGTTGTCCTTTAATATTTAAGCATAAAGCTCTTGTCTTATTAGAACATATGTGTTATCAATATGAAGTCAATTTTGTTATAAAATGTACATATCATTTTAATAAATCCATGCAGCAATACGTTATTAAATTTTCACATACAATTAAAGAATGATAGTTTTCCCATTTTATTACTATAGTAATAATATAGTTTAACCATTTTATTACTATAGTAATTATTCAAGAAATGTATGCTCATGTTTGCTATTAGCAGGATTGTACATCACTTTCTGTAAAATGGGACTAAATCCAATAATTTGTCAGTAGATTTGTTGGCAAGATTAAGGGAGGTGAAGGAATTGGATCTTTCTTTTTGATTGCATCTTTCTTTTTCTTTCTTTTTTTTCTTTTTCTTATTTTTGAGTTTGTATTTTAACTTTCTGTATTAAATAAAAATGCTAGAAAAACTGTCATTCTTGTGTATGTCAATCATATGGCATTTCCTTAAGAGCTATTGGATGGCAAGCTTAATATTTTAAACCTTTAGTGGAGAAAGAGTGGAGCTTCCGCATCAGGTTCTGAAATCTGAAAATCTGCTAGCTAAATCTGAAATGCTAACAAAGGAGGAAGAGACAAGAAAGAAGGGCCATCACTAGCTGACAAGAAAGAGTAAATGTCAAGAGAGTAAATTAAAAAAAAAACACAATATCCTTCTGGAAAATAAATCAGGCAACTCAAATATATTGACTTGAAAATGCAATAATGCTTATTTACTAAGGATAGCAAAGATCATTTTCTAGTGGGGATGGAAATACTTAACCACTGTTTGCTATTCATAAATTTAGTGGCCTTTTCAGTCTTTTCTTTAGAGATTATACTTCTGAAAGTGTTGCATACTTCGTTCACATGCGAATGATGAAGACACATGGCGATGCTGAACAAACACTTTATTCTCCTTCTACAACAACCAAGTGAAAGCAAAAGGCTCACAGGCCTTTTTATATGGACAGAAACCTGGACAGTGACAACCAATAGGAACAGAGCGTTTTCGCGCCTTGTGCATGCGCACAAGGCCGGCACCACTCTGTCTGGTCCCGGGCAGCTTTTGGAATGCCCAGGACCAATGCAACATCCCGAGCCTGCTTTTGCAGGCTCAGGACACAACACCCCTCCCCCCTAGATGGAACATATTTCGCAAACACACATGTACATCATGCATTGGGAAGAGTGGCATACAGTTGCATTATTCAAATGCAAAGAGTGTGGAACACTTGAGTCTGCCCTCAGGCAAACCCCCTTCAATATTTATTAATACAAATAAATGTATCCAAAATCAAAAAATAATACAAAATAATCTACCCATGAGTTACTCCTGTTATTCAGGGGCCTCCTAAACAGGTCCCTCATGATTTGACAGCAGCCTCACAAAGTCTCTCAGATGTTTGGGTGGGCATTTGGCCTGCTGCGACCTTCTAAGACCCAGAGAGATTCCCTGGCCACCTGCTCATTTACTAGGCTACGCAGGCCAGGGCTTTGCTGCCCTAAATCCCCAGGTGACCCCGGTGAGGGTGCCTGGCCTACCTGCTCGCCTACCAGGCTAGGCAGGCCAGGACTTTGCTGCCCCAAATACCCGGTTGACCCACCCCGCTGCTGGCTCTAAGTCCAAGCTAGCATACCTTGGAGGGGTGGAAGTCCCCGAGTCCACAATGGACTCCTCTTGGGAACACTGTCCCTCGAGCCCAAGACCAGCAGATGGAGAGGGCTGGGTAGCGAAAGTACCCCAGTACTCTGTGGCCCCCAAGCATGTGCTAGAGGTGCCAGAGTCAGGAGTCGCCTCCATGGCAACCCCCCTTGCTGGTGACTTTCTTTTGGGAGCAATTGCGGAATTAGGCAAGCGCCCTTGATGGAATTCTTTTTCTCTTACTGCTAGTGATTTGTGTGGATATCTCTGGTCAGTCTCCCTGTCTGGAGTAATTATGGATGTGTGGAATGACCCCCTATCCAGTGAATTCCTGTTTGGAGCACTTGCGGAACCTTGGGATGAATCCCAAACAGCCTCAGTAGCAGCTAGTGAGGGCCTGTTAGGCCTGGGAAACTGTGACCCAGAATGCATATTATGGTCCTCCTCCCCCCCCCAGAGCAGAGCCAGGAGGGAAAGGGTGAGAATCCAGTCTCCAACACAGTTGGTCTATGTGTCTGTGAAGAACACGGCCATCACCCAAGGCAACTTCGTATGACAATGGCCCAGAGACCTTGCAGACCACAGCTGTGACCCAGAGATGTCCAGGCCCATAGTTTTTTGCCCAAACTGGATCACGCACCTGGAGTCTCCTAGGTGCACACGGTAGTGACCTCTGTGAAGCCACCCAGTCAGGGTACAGCCTGTCCAGTTTAGTGATGAGGCGGTGACCCCAGCAGAGTTCAGCAGGGCTCTTCCCTGTGGCTGTCATGGTGTGGTGTGGTGTGCAAGAAGGAAATCTGCTAACCTGTGATGCCAGTTACCGTAAGTCAGTTTCTTGAGGGCATCTTTGGTGGTGCGCACCATTCTCCCTGCCAGTCCATTGGAGGATGGATGGAAGGGAGCCGATGGTGCATGCTGGATCAGGTTGGCCTGAAGAAAAGCCTGGAACTCAGAAGACATAAATTGAGGGCCATTATCTGAAACCAGCACATCTGGAAGACCGTGTGATGCAAAAATTCCTCTCAACACCTGGATGGTCCTGGCAGTAGTAGTGGAGGAAACAGGAACAACCTCTAGCCACTTGGAATGGCTATCAACAACAACCAGGAAGAATTGCCCCTGAAAGGGCCCAGCATAATCTATATGCACCCTAGACCATGGGGTTTGAGTTTCCTCCCACCTATGTACTGGGGCCTGAGGCATTTCAGGCCAAGACTGTTGGCACACTTGGCACCCGTGCACCTGGGCCTCGATGGCTTTATCAGCCAGGCCACCAAAGATGGCTGCGCGCAAGCGCTTTCATCCTGACTATACCAGGATGTCCCTCATGCAGAGAGATCAAGATTCTAGACCTCAATGAGGCTGGGATCACTACCCTGCTACCCCATAACAGGCAACCCTTGAAAGTGGAAAACTCATGCTTCTTGTGCCAGAAGCTTTGGAACTCAGTATCTGGGCACTTGTCAGGCCATCCTGACAACACCCATGTCAGCACACGTGTAAGCGTGTGATCAGTGGCAGTTTCTGCAGCCACGTCCCTAGCATTGAGGGGAGACTCAGGCAACTCCTGAATGGAAAGAATATTAATGGCTGGAGCAGGATCTGGCTCTAATTGGTTCAGGGGTAATCTGCTCAGGCCATCTGCATGACCCATTTCTTTTCCTGGTTTGTGAACTAATGTATAGTCATATGCTGACAGGAAAATGGACCATCTCAGCATACGAGGAGAAATGATATGTGGGGTCTGTTTGTTAATGGTAAACAAACCTAGCAGAGGCTTATGGTCAGTATAGAGCATGAAATGGGGGCCATATAAGAAATCATGAAATTTCTTAATGCCAGCCACTATGACCAAGGCTTCTCTGTCAATTTGAGCGTAATTTCGCTCTGCAGAAGACAGAGTCCTTGAATAATAGGCCACAGGGACTTGTGTCCCATCAGCCTTCAGATGGCTAAGTACAGCTCCCACTCCATAAGGAGATGCATCACATGCGATGCAAACGGGCAGTTGCTCATTGAAATGTGCTAAAACAGCATTAGAAGTGAGCGAGGCCTTAACCTCATTGAAACTCTTGTCATGGACTTTAGCCCACTGCCAAGGAGCCTGCTTGTCTAAGAGCCTGTGTAACAGCTCTGCCACTGCAGCTTTATGTTGGAGAAATGCATGGTAAAAATTTAATAGCCCCAAGAAGGCTTGCAGCTCACTCTTGGACTTAGGGCTTGGGGCCTGCTGAATAGCTTGCAATTTAGTTTCAGCAGGGTGAATGCCTTGAGCATCAATCTTGAATCCTAAGAAGTCAGTAGAAGTGACTCCTATCTTACATTTATCCTTCTTTAGTTTAAGGCCTGCTTTTCAAAAATGAAGCAAGACAGCCCTTAATCTGTCCGCTAAATTTTGAGATGACTCCCCAGCAATGAGGACGTCATCGAAGTAGGGACAGACCCCAGGAATACCTCGAAGTGTGCTCTCCATGACACCTTGGAATATGCCAAGGGCTACATTTACCCCAAATTATAGTCTCTTGACCTTGAAGCCCCCCCCCCGTGCGTTACAATAGTCTGGGCCTCTGCATCTGCCTCATCAACAGATAGCTGTTGATAGGCCTGTGCCAGGTCAAGCTTCGCAAAAATGCGCCCCCCCTTGAGAGAGGCCAGAATGTGATGTACCACAGGCACTGGATAAGCATCCTGTTGCAGCGCCTCATTCAGTGTGCACTTATAATCTGCACATATACGTATTTCCCCATTAGCCTTTAGAGGCGTTACTATGGGGGTTTCCCATGGATAGAATCCACAGGATTCAAAATGCCCTGCTGGAGCAATTTGTCCAGCTCAGTATCAATCTTTCCTTTGAGGGCAAAAGGTACCCTCCTAGATTTAACCCTGATGGGTGTGATGGTTGGGTCTAAGCGTAGCGAAATTGGAGGCCCCTTGTAGGATCCTAGCTTTGAACTAAATACATCTACAAACTCCTTGCAGACTTCTGCAAATCTCAACGTTTGCAAATGGTGCAGCCCAGTTACCTGGATTCCCAGAACCTTGAACCAATCGAGTCCAATAAGACTCGTACATTCACCCCCAACAACCACCACATCTAGGGGACCTTCAAAATCCTTATGCTGTACTCTAAGGATGGACTCCCCCTTAACACATAAAATAGAATTCTGAAAATCAGTAAGTATTAGATTTGATGGCCTGAGTTTAACTCAAAGGCCACTGCTGCTGCATATCCTTTTGAATGTGTTAATTAAAATAATTGAGACAGCGGACCCAGTGTCCAACTCCATTGATAGGGGAACCTGTTGCAACCTTATGTTAATGGAAAGTTTCTTCTTAAGGGGCTTGTGTGTCCCTGTCCTCAGAATACTCCTGTGTGATGCACAGAAACTCACCCTATGTTGGCTGGGGACCCTGGTACCTTTCAGACGCAATTCTTCATGAGGTTGGACCTTCTGGTGACCCAAACAGATGGATGCAATGTGAACTTGCCTGCCACACACTCTGCAAATGGTGGAGCGGAACCTGCAGTCAGCTCACTTGTGGGTGTCCTCCGCACCCGAAGCATTGAAGAGATGCTGGGGCCTTGTCCGGACATTCCTTCTGCCTCCTTTCAGCTGGCTGGTGAAGTCTGTCCACCTCCTCTTCAGGATCCGCTTCCGATCCTTCTTGAGCGTCCTGGAGGGTTCCTGGTGAGCCGTAAGGCCTTCACAGCCCCACCTGCTGCTTCCTCAGCTGCCACCTCTCGTAGTGCTTCTTGGAAAGAGACATCTTCTTTTGCAAAAATCTTCTGTTGTAAGTCTCTGCTCCTCAGACTGCATACAAAGTGATCTCTCAGCCTCTCTTCCAGATCCTTGAACTCACAAGTTCTGGCTGCTTGCCTTAAGGCTGCAATAAAGTCCGCAGCAGATTCACCTGGCCTCTGGTCTCTCTGCTTGAATGCGTGCCTCCAAGCAATGACAGATAACTTTGGCTGGAAGTGTTCCTTCAACATTTTCTTCGTGTCAACATATGTTACTCACTCCAGAGGTGCAGTAGGCGCCACCACATTCTCTGCGATGTCAAAAGCTTCCTGTCCACAGGCACACAAAAGAGTTGCAGCCTTCAGGCCATCTTCTCTAATCTGATTTACTCTGAAGTAGTTCTCCACCCGTGCTATGTAGGATTTCCATCTCTCTGGGTGAGAGACATCGAAATCAGACAAGCTGCCAATCTTCGACATTATACAGTTTATGACCTTCACCACTCGCTTCCTCTGCAAACTGCTGTTTGGGGAAAGGGTCCTTTAGCTGAGCTCACCCTCCAGTGACACTATACTGGCAGGCTGGGACGCTGATTCAGACGCCATCTTCCCTCTTCAGGACTTCCTGGGTAAGTCCTTAAATCTTTTGTTTCAGCTTGCAAAGGATCCCACTTTCGTCACCAGTGTTGTATACTTCGTTCGCGTGTCAATGATGAAGACACATGGTGATGCTGAACAAACACTTTATTCTCCTTCTACAACAACCAAGCGAAAGCAGAAGGCTCGCAGGCCTTTTTATAGGGCCAGAAACCCGGACAGTGACAACCAATAGGAACAGAGCATTTTTGCGCCTTGAGCATGCACACAAGGCCAGCGCCGCTCTGTCTGGTCCCGGGCAGCTTTTGGAATGCCTGGGACCAATGCAATGTCCCGAGCCTGCTTTTGCAGGCTCAGGACACAACAGAACGTTTCTAGCAAGTTCAGATTAATTTAAAGTCTCTATTTCCAGGAAAGAAAAAAAAAGATTGATTAGTTAAGAAATTCTAATAAGATTAGGGTGGGAAACATATTTAATCTGAATTTCTATGTAAAGATAACCATTTTGCATCATCAGAACTGATATGTAAATAATAACACACCTTCGTCCGCAACTGTATTCTATCTTTGTGATACAGTGTAGAACAAAAAATAACATTTTTTCAAAAGTATATGATCACAAATATATATTGTGTGAGAGGTATGATTGCAATATGTCTATAGAGATTCTCAATCATCCAGTCATATCTCAGCACCTTCTCAATCATCCAGTCATATCTCAGCACCTTTGGGATATGTAAATGACCAAAGCTCTGACATATCTGTAGTGTGGAATGGTAGGTTAGGTCACCAGTAAATTTTAGAGATGGGTGAAGCTTGTAATAGATTTATCAAGTTCAGCTAGTGGTGATGATCAGTATTCACTAAATAGTTCCTTCAAACAAGGTGTGCTTAGAACTCTAGAGGGGGGGGGAGAGAGAGAACTTTATCAAGATGATGTTTTACTATGATGAGCCTTGAACACTATCTTTAAATATAATATGAAGTATACATTTCAACCTAAGAGACACACCCACATTCTTAAAAAAGAAAGCCCTTGTCTTATAGTAATAGAAATAGAATTGGAATCCTTGATGTAAAACCTTGCAATTAAAAAAAAAACAGGATAAAAGATACATTTGTTTCTAATTACTTGTTATTATAAAGAACATAACTTTAATAAAAATTATTCAGAGGGGCAATATGAGTAAGGAACCTTTTATGGATTATGAGAATGCAAAAAAGTCAGACTTTCCAGATAGCTGCAACATAAGAAGTCATAACTGAGAATCAATCAGTTTCTTATCAAAGTCACATACGTTTATCTGAAACACAGATGAAGTTACATTCTGTTTCTGCAACACTATAAAACAAGCTGCATAAAAATTAGGATTAAATTGCACATTAAATTATTTTTTCTCAGAAACGTACATTTCTAAGTGTGTATTTCTTTCAAACTATACCTTTCTATTCTTTTCATTTTGAATTTGGCACTTACCATGAAATTCAAAGAAATGCCAAATCTGTATATAATTGTGTTGCAGTCCATATATTTGTTTGAGCTATAATACATTTGTCAGTTCTTTAAGTACCTTTATTTGGCTGTGTTGGCAACACTGATTAAGACAAGTTAGTAAGTGAATTGAGGCCAGATCTAATTAAGTAGTAGAATCAGAGCAGCAAAAATAATCATCGCTACCATCATTACTACATTACCTCCATTCATGTTCAGGAAATTGCTCAAGGAATTGAGGTACGTACCCAATGCTAAGGAAGAAAAACACCATAACAGCAGTGCACAACATATGGCCAGGCATATGTGGGACTGTGACCATGCAACTAGGGAAAGGAAACTTACTTTGAATAAAAGATGGAGATGATATCCTGCTTCTCACATGAATAATCCTTGGAAAGAAAGAACAACCAATAAAAGCTATATTTTTGTTACTTGTACCTTCTGCTTCATCTCTATATATCTATTTCATCTACTGATTGATTCTGTGCCATCAAATTGTTTTCTAACTCTAGAGACCACATAGATTAGAAAGATTTTCTTGATGAATGTTATCTATACCTATATCTATATCCAAAGCTATCATATCCAAAACATGCAGGGCTGGCAAAATTAGGATTATAAATATTAATTAATTTTGCTGATAAAGTAGCTTGTTAGGTAGTTTGATTACAACTTTTTCCTCTTGTAAAATCCCTCTCTTAGTCTGACCCAGTGTGTGCATAGCCAAAACCTCCTGATCACCTATGTGAGAAATACCATTTTCAGCAAACAGCACCCACTTCTACAAGAAAGCGGGTGTACTTAGGCTTCAAAAGAAGGATGGCAGCATGCCTAATTGGGTTGCAAAAGCATTTTTGCCTGGCAAAACATCAGGATGCCCTCAGAGAGCCTTTTTGTGACCTTCTTCGCTCCGCATATGCAGGAGGCATAGGGAATAAAAGAAAAACAAAATGACCCAAAGCTGACCTTCCTGAGCAGATATGTGAGTATAACATTATGCAAACATCCCTCCAGCCTCATCTCATTTGCATCACTGATTATGGGACCCTTGTAAACCAATAACAGAATTATCAGAAGACATCTGCATAGCCAATGACTCAGAGTCATTTATTCTTCCTTGACAGTTCCTTTTGTCAGTCAAATGATGAAGTGCCAGACTCTTGGCAGCCAATAAGATTCTCACTGAGTCTTCTTTAACAAGGTCTATTAAAGGGGAAAGGGGTTAGGCTACTGATTTACTTTCATTTTAGAACCCAATTTATCTTCCAGCTTGTTAGGGCAAAGATTATTCAATTTCTTTCTAATGCTCCTTCTCAGAACTGGTGAGCTGGTTGCCCATTTTTTCAGACCACTGAGGTATGAATAGATGTTTGTTAATGCTTTATTTTATTTATTTATTTATTTATGAAACTTATATACCACTTTAAGTGCAAGCACTCTCTAAGCGGTGTACACCAGTAAACAATGTATATATATATTTACATTGCCCCCAACAATCTGGGTCCTCATTTTACCTACCCCGGAAGGATGGAAGGCTGAGTCAACCTTGAGCCGGTGAGATTTGAACCACTGACCTGCTGAACACAGTCAGCTAAAGTGGCCAGCAGTACTGCACTCTAACTGCTGCGCCACCTCGGCTCATTTCCCAAATTTCTCCTGAATCCTTATCAAGCTGCCTGCATAGCATTATAAGAAGCCTGAGAGCTCCCTCATGGTTAAGGCCCTGTGTTTTCTTGTCATTAACCAACCAGCCTGGGCCAAACCTTTTTCCCTTCTTTGTTCTTTTTTTCTCTTTCCTCCTGTTCTTTTCTTCCGCACTGCCATATTCATTTCCTACCGTTTTTCTTATGGAGGCTCACTTGGATTAATAATATTTTCTTATAAAGACAGCTACCCAACTGATTTTAAAAAAAAGTAAAGAAGAAGGTATTTATTTCCCCCTTCTGCACTTCAGTATAACTTCTTTTTCCAATTCCCCCCTCTGTTATTTTTCTGTTTAGGGTTACCAGTTTTCCTGCATAACATCATGTGCCAGGAATATGAGCTAATACAACTGAGCATTGCCATGAAGGAGAATCCTTTTTCTCTCTCCTTGATTCAAAACCCCTGTTTCCCTAAGAGAATGGGCTTCTCTGTGTTCATTCACTTTTGCCTTGTGCCTATTCCAAATGGTCCTTTTAATATGTGCTTGTGTGTGCTTTTGTGTTACAGCTTTCCTGTCTCATGACTTCTTTGCCACAGCAAGATAGATGTGCATCTTGCATTATTTGCTCTGGCAAATAAATCTTCATGTAAATCATTTTTAAAAATTATTATTATTTTTCTGCTTTCACTCTCAACAGCAAAACTCTTTGTGTACTCCATTAAAGTGAATTGCTACTTAAAATCTCATACTTCTCTCACCTGTCTTTGAACTTGCTCTTTGTTTGTTCCCATTGAAGTGAATGAATTTTACCTAGACTGTTTCTCTGGTTAACCTACAAATTATTGTTTGAGGTGACTGAATGTAAAGTTATTGCCTTCTTGCTTTAGATACCATCACATCAAACACACACTATAATGTCCTGCCTTGACAGTGAGGGAAGTTAGCCCCAGAGAAGGAAATATTAAAAAGGGCAGGAAAATATATATTTTCCCTCAGAAGGATTTTTAAAAACAGAAACCAAAGCTGGCCCCAAATTTCTTTGCCCCAAGCAGGAGCCAGCCCTATACAAATGCAGATGTAAAACCATCAGAAAGTTAGAGCCAGGGAACTCAAGAAGACAAAGAAAAAAATCTGCATACCCCACCCAAACTCTAGGAGTCATTAGCCCCATCACCAGGGAAGCAGGATATGATAATAGGATTAAACCACAGATATCAAGGCCTAGAAAAACACTCAGAAATAGCCTCAAAGTTCATGCCACAGGAACAGGAAACTATTCCAAACAAAAGGCTAGAAGGGGTATAAAAACCTACTACCCATGTGCTCAGCCCTTCTCTCCTCTGCTCTTTCTGCTTCTTCAATAAACTGTATCCATCTTCCCAAAGTAGTCACCATGTTGCTTATTTATTCCCGGCTTGGATGAACCAGGATGAAGACTTACTTTTAACAACAGAATTGTAGCTGTAGGACAATTCACATTTTAGAGAGTCATTTGTAGACTCTTTAAAAATCCTAAAAATGTAATAATATAAAAGTATTTGCTTATGTTAAAAGAGTTGGTGAGATCCCATAAGAGTATACATTTGCCACAATGTCATGTCAGCAGTCATAATTTCTTGCAGGCAGGATTTAAATCAGATGGTACAGAAATCAGAAATATAGGAGTCATTTATAGGAGTCTAACACTCAGGAGTCATTTAGAGGAGAACCAGTTCAGTGTAGTAGCTAAGGCCCTGGGCTAGAAACTGGAAAATCATGTAGTCCTACCTTAGGTACAAGGCCATCTGGATGATTTTAGGCAAGTCACTCTCTCTCAACCCTAATAAGGCAACCTCTTTTGAAAAATCTTGCCTGGAAGGACTAGTCCAGGCAGCTGCCAGAAGTCAAGAAAACTGACTCAAGGACACACAAACACACACACAGGAGTCATTTATGGGAAAGTGCAAAGCATTATGTGCACAAAGTGTTCCTTGTGTGCATTAGCAGCTTCAAGCAGTCTTGTCTGGACCAAAAAATGCAGAAATGTTTAAGATTAGAGAATCGGCACACAAGGCAAAGGCACTAATGATGTAGGACAACAAAGTGGAGTTAAAGGTTCTGAGAAGGTACAGGATGGCAGATGATCATATGTATATGCTACAATCCTTAATTTGAAGCATGGTGTATCCAACCAGCCCAATTTTCCCTGGCCCTGAGGCCGAAACAGAGGTAGAGACTCATGGGTGGGAAGCCAGTTGGATAGACTTCTTTGAGATGAAGTGCAGCAACAACTAAAGGGAGTTAGTGAAAAGATGCAGGGTCATAGGAAAGAGAAGGGATAAGCACACCAACCGTTCTCCTGCAATTTTTGTGAGATGGCAAAGTTGGGGCTTACAAATAGTGATTTTCACAAAGATAAGAGTTGAGGAAGTGAATAAAGCCCAAAGTAATCTTAGCCTTGCAGTTCTCAAATGAATGCTACACATAATGAAACAATATATCTCATTGGCTAGCTGGTCATATCAACATACAAGAGCCGATTACACATATCTCACCATATAAGGTTGGTGAACGCAAATATATATGTTTTGTTGTAAGAATCCCAACAGTAGCAAAAGAGCAGAGAATCTCTGAAATGCTCCAGAAACATCTTCAAAACATGCACTCATCTTGATATATATTCTACTTCAGTGGAGTGATTCCACTGAGGTTTCATTGAATTTCACAATCCAGTTAATACCTTATACACCCCAATAAACTACCCCAGGAGTTGCCAAGATACTTAAGTATGATCTTTTAAAGATTATTTCAATATTGTACTCAAAAACTGTTCTTCAATGGTTTGTAATCATACTGAAATGAGGCATTAAGTGGGGTGCCACGTACATACCCATGGGCCCTACAGTATATTTTTCAACATTTTTATTAGACTTGACTGAAGAGATAGAAGGAACACTCATCACAGTTGCAGATGGCACAACATTGGATGGGACAGCTATGGCAGGAGTAAAATTTAAAATTCTATTGGTATGTCAGTGAAATATGCTGAAAATAACAGTATAAAATTTAGCCAAGATGAATTCAAAGTTCTTCAGTAAAGAAATGAGATATACAGATATTCAATGGAGGACATATGATTTGGCAGTAATGCATGTACCAATAGAAGAAAACAGAACTAATAGATGAGAACAAGAACAAAGAGAACCAAAAGAAGAGAACCAAGAAAACCAAAACATACAAAAAAGTTCAGAGAGCACCAAGGACTCCACAATAATACCCATAACAAAGTCCTTAGAATATTAAATGATTACAGCATTGATGTTTGCAAAACAAAAAAAAGGGCAAAAGCTACTTTAGGTTACATCAGCAGACTTATAGATTACAAATCAAAGAAGATAATAATTCCATTTTACCATGTACCAAGTATATTCTGACTCATGTGTTATGTCAGTTCTACATACATATTTTAAAATGGATTCTGACTAATTGCAACAGGTTCAGGGCAATGAAGAAGAAATAGATAATGGATCAATTCAGGGAAAGAATCTACAAATTATCTATAGAGATTGTGCTGTATTTTTTGATGTACATATATATATATATATAGGTTTTTTATTTATTTATTTATTTATTTATTTTGCTTGTGGATGGCTCTAGATTGCTGCTTGTGGATGGCTCTAGATTGAGCTGATACAGGCAAAAGAAAAGAAAAGAAAGAAGATTTCTTTCTCCCATATCTGGGCTGACAGGGTGTTCATTCAAGGTAAATATATATATATATATATATATATATATATATATATATATATATATATATATATATATAGAGAGAGAGAGAGAGAGAGAGAGAGAGAGAGATATTGATGTAGATATAGATATAGACTGATATATGCTTTTGTGGATGTTCTTGTCTGAATTTGATAGAGACTTTCCCTATGAGTTTGAATGACTTGCCTGGCATTTACGGTACAGAAGGAACTCAGAGGTTTACCTAGAGCAGCGGTTCTCAACCCGTGGATCGCGACCCCATTTGGGGTCGAACGACCATTTCACGGGGGTCGCCAAACAACGCAGTCCGCCATTTTTTCCCCTTTTCCTTAGCTGTGCTAACCCCTTTTATTCTATTGGCTTTTGAAAGCCAATAGAATAGATTTTCTTGAATAGAGTCTAATTCTATTGGCTTTCAAAAGCCAATAGGAATTGTCCAGGCTGTCTCTGCCCTGCTGAGCCCGCCAAAAGTCCCATTCTGCAAACGGTGCTGCAAGTTGTCTGCAGTGAAGGCGAGCTGTCTGGAAGTTTCCACCCGTCCCTGCTGAGCAAATACTAAAAATGTAAATAAAAGAGGGCCAGGGGTGGGAGGTGGGAGGCCGGCGGGCACAGGGAGGGTTGCTGGCACGCATGGGGTCCAGCGGATGCCTTACCTCCCTTGGGCTGGGCCAGCTGGTGGCCCAGCCGGTGGTCGGCCTGCTCCGTCTCTGCTGCTTGCCAGCTATGCCTCGGCCAGCGCAAGGGGTGGCACCACACATGTGCGGCACTCCCGGGCAGGGAAAATCCTCGACTTACGACCGGTTGGGTAGTCCTCGACTTACGACCGGTTGGGTAGTCCTCGACTTACAACCGGTTGGGGGTCACGGCATTAAAAAGGTTGAGAACCACTGACCTAGAGAATTGAATTGAGGAAGACTTAAATCAGTATAGAAAAGGTGCAGTAAAGTCATAATTTCTGAACTGGGTGTTTGCTTTCATTTGCTGCTCTAATTATTCTGTTATCACCTGCACAATGAGTTATTAGAACAACTTCTTGTACTTACCTATTAACATTATATTGAATGCAACCCTTTGATTTGTGAGTGACTCTGTTCCTGGATAATTATTCTTTTAGCCTGAGTCCATCATCTCTAAGAAGAAATCACTAAGATTCATTATTCTACCTGATTAATGATTCCATGAGATTTTCTACCTGATTAATGATTCTATGAGGTCGACATGACTATCAAAGCATGCTGATGTCACAACTGTAGGCTTCGGTATGCATTCCTTATGAAACCTCAGTTATCAGAGGAATCTGTGTGGCCATTTGGCCTGTGCTTCAGCTGCCAGTTAGATGTTTTTAATCTCTGCTGTTGATTTGTGAATTGCAAGCATTCTCTTTTATTTTCTTTTTTATGCCACTTAGATGCTGAAAAGAAAGCTTAAACTGCCAGGATGCAAAGCAATGCTTATTAAACAAAATAAGTATGTGCTTAAGGCACTCAAGAAGGGAGTAGGACAGAGAATCCTCCCTCCCCACATATTATATCCTTAACTCTTTTACTTCATGTTCACCTTTAGTATTCAATATTTTTTTTAATTTTCATTTTTCCTTATAATATCATTATTAAATAAGGCATTAAAAAGCATTTAATATTTGTATTTTAATTGCCCTAGTTAAAATTAAATAATTTGGTCGTATTGCTTACTGCTATTTGCTGATAAATAAATATTGCTTAAAAATATTATATTTAGTATAATTATAATGCCCAGCCTGAGAGATGACCTGTAAGAAAACTGAATTTTTAATCTCTTATTTCATCATCAACACTGCATTGCCAAATGTCGGGCAATGGCCAGCTGCCAGACAATCGGTTCTTTGAGAATTCAGCGGCAATAAACACACCAGTAAGTAAGGAAATTTTAAGTTTTATTATTAACTTTGGCAGACAGATTTAAACAGAAGCAAAAAAAAAGCAAAATATGCATGATGATAACAAATCTTCATTCAGCTCCTGGGAGGCCCAGTGGCATTCTCCTAGCTCAGAGACTCCGAACTGGACAAGTTACACAGCACTCAGAGTTAAGTCTGTGTCAGAGCTCCTAGCTCAAAGGGCAATACCAGGGCTTTATCAAAACCTGTACCTAAAACCTCATGACCCTGTTTCTACGGTAACAAGGTTGAGGACCTGACCTTGACTGGATGGTGCATCTGTTTATCATGCAAACTGGACTGAACCTTGGGATAGAGCCTGAGAACTATATAGATAAGCTGGTGCCAACCTAAATAATCTTAAGGTTTTTCTACAGCTGAGTGAAAATTCTCCTCTTTATTTATGAAGCCAGAGTGGAAAAACAAGCAAGCTAGACATTAAGCAAGCAAGCTAAAGTTCAGAATGAACTTTAAACTTCTAGAATATTCCTAGCAGGAAGGAAAAATCAAAAGATGTCACTATACTTCTCAAAGTACAATGGTCTTGTGCAATGCTACTACGGGCACTTATTTGAACCTTAAAAATGTTTTCAGTTAAGTCAGGAAGAATCAAGAGACAATTTACTGCTAGTGCATCTGTTAAACCCTGATCGCAAGATTAGCTACAGAAATTCTTGTCTAAACTTCTGTTTCTTTATCATGGGAGACAATTGTTGATTGGAAGAAAGCTGATTGGATGAGGAATCATATTTTTAGAATTCCAAGGTCTCCCCAGGCCTTTCAAATGCTGTACTCTAAACTGATTTAAATGCTGTTCAACTTTACTGCTTTGCTATTCCTTTATAACTTGTTTAATAAGAGTATTAATATTCTTTCTGTCAACTGTATGCAATGTAAAAATTCTTCAACAACAAAAATAAATTTACCTATTACCACCTGATTCATCCTCATAGCTAAATATGATTGTTCTGTTAATGTTATGATAAATACTAAAAACGTGAATTCCCATCCATGTAACCTGAATGATGCAGCTAATGCAGCTTCTTCTCCATACACCCATGATTCCTGGATTTGCTTTGCTAGTTGGCAGATACAATTGGAAATCATGATAAGGACTGGGCAGAGCTTTAAGGGATCCTTCACTTTGATGATGATTGAAACAGGTGCTCTTTGAAGTGGTACCCCAGAATGAAGTACTTGCAGTGACTTTGGTTTTTTGGGTCACTTCTGGTTGAACAATGTGACTGACTTGGTGACTGGAATATGTTCACTGTATTTGGACTTGAGTCAGTAAAGTGAATTTATTTTTGAGTGGACACTTAACCTCAAATCAGATTGTGGTGGTTCAGCTTGATGACATGATTAGAATGTATTGAAGCAGAACAAGCTACAATTCTCATTGAGGAAAAGAAATGAAACTTGGCATATTTTTTTTATAAATGCTATTTTAAAGAATCTTGGAAAGTTATCTGAATGTCATTTTCCTTTCTATAGAATCGTGTTCACATGAAGAACACTACAAATAAAAAGAGGTATCCCAAGAGCTAGACCTTTTTCTTCTGCATAACAGAAAGAAACCTCACTGTCCCTGCCAAGAATCAGTATGGAGCCTTTTTCATCAAATCCCTGGGAACTCCACAAATTGAGCATCAGAAGATGAAAAAAGTAAAGAAGAATGTAGCTAAACTGGGAGATAGCTAAACCAACAGATTACTTGTAAGGGAAACCCATTGAGGGAAATTACCATTAATCAAGGCTAGCTACACTCAAAGGCAAGTTCAGAGGTATTTGAGATCAAGTTAACCTCAATAAAGTTGCTGGAACAATGTTAGTCTAGGAAAACCCTCCATGGCTATCAATTTGTCAGATTCTTTCCCTTTAATTTATTTTCTGACTTCCCATTTTTGTCTGCTCTTTCTGATACTGTTATCCCACTTGCTTTTGCATGCACAGAATTTGAACTGAATTTATGATCACAAGGTTAGTGGATGGATATATTATAGCAGTAACCCAGTTATGAGCTACTGTTCATAAGTCCAAGATATTGAGGCTATAGAGGCAATCTGCTTGGCCATAAGATCAGGCAATTGATTTCATTTCATTTTATTTTATTTTTTAAAAATAAAGCCAATCTCTTCTGAACTGTCAATGCATCTGGAGATTTCCTATGGATATTCAGATGCTATAAGGCAGTTTTCACATGCGGCCAAAACAGTAGCTTTGCCATTATTATTCCTTGCTGCAGCAAAATTTGATTATTCAGTCAAAATGGATTTGATCAAATATGATTTATCATATTCATTTTTTTCCATCTGAAGTTGCTCTGTTTCCATAAACTCTACTTTTTAAAAGAGCACTGTCACACATTTCATTGGTAGTGTCAGAGAAAAGTGTACAAAATCATTATTTACTATCTCTGCAATTTCTCTGTCTGTTATTTGTAACTTTTCCTCCTCAATTCTCTATGCTTTTATATTTCTTTAGCTAAAGAATGTAAAAAACAGTTTGATCCATGTTCATTTTGCAATTTTCACTTGCTTTATATGGTTGTAAACTGCCAAATTTTCTTATTTCCTTCATGATTTGCTATTGCAGTCAGCTATTTTTGT
This sequence comes from Crotalus tigris, assembly GCF_016545835.1. Classification (NCBI taxonomy): domain Eukaryota; kingdom Metazoa; phylum Chordata; class Lepidosauria; order Squamata; family Viperidae; genus Crotalus; species Crotalus tigris. Next base: position 78,681 of record NW_024098648.1, read on the forward strand.
GTTATTTCTTTTCTTTCCATTTTTACATGTGTTGGTTTTTGTTTACTCGGTATCTCAAATGCCTCAATTTACCTCATCTTAGTCACATATATTCTGTTGAAATTTATTCTCTCCAAAAGAGAAACAAATTGATTGTTACAATCCATGTTTCTAGCATTAATCCATTTTGATTGGATGAATGTATGGGTCGATGGATGGATGGATGGATGGATGGATGGATGGAAAGAGGGAAAAAGTATATTATTTAATTAAAGCTTTATCTGTTTTAAATATCTCTCTATATTTTAGTATATTCCATTTTTTTCCAGCTCATTGAAGTCACAAGACAAATTGCTGCTAGTTCACCTTTCACAAATCTTACGCATCCTTGAAAGCTCTAATCTATGAAATTATCCTATTGAGTGGGGACATTGTTTCTAGAAGAATAAAACTAGAAATATTACTCTGTTTAAACTCACTGGTGGCTTCATATTATGTGCTTAAGTATCTTAAATTCAGTGTTACTATCTTATGCAGACATGAATACTCAATTAACACTGAGACATGTGAGACTTAGACTACCCATATATTTCTGGATTTTTTTCAGGGTTTAAATTAGTATCTCCCAATAAACTGTGTTGTACAAACATTAAAAAGAAGGTCCCATGCTGGTTTAGTTCACTTTCAGTTACTTGCCCTTGGATAAGAGCGATAGCCTTTAGACATATACCACTTCATAGTGCTTTACAGCACTCACTAAGCAGTTTAAAGAGTCAGCACATTGCTACCAATGATCTGGGTTCTCAATTTACTGATTTCGGAAGGATAGAAGGCTAAGTCAACATTGAGCCGGTGGGTATCAAACTCCTGGCAGTGAACTGAATTAGCCTGCAATACTGCATTCTGACCACTGCGCTATCATGGGTCCTGTATCTGTAGAACAGGGGTTTTCTAAATAACTTAGGTATTATTTAAATTATCTCTGGAAATTCTCAGTTATCCAGGTCATGGTTGTCCCAAAGTTGCTTTTTCAAAAGGCAACTGGACTTCCTTTGCTTTTTCCTTGAAGTATTTCACTTGTCATCCAAGAAGCTTATTCAGTTCTTCTGGACCTTTTGAAAAAGCATCTTTGGGATAAGTTATCTAGAACACCCCTTTTCTATGGATACCATAGGTTATTTTTATTTCTTGCAGATGGACAGAGAAATTGAAAGCAAAACATAAATGATAGTTCAAAAGCATAACTCTCCCCAGTATATGCCAATGTATCACCAAATATCATGGGCTATCATTGAGTTACAAAATAGGTTGGGATATAAGTGAAAATATCTGCTTCCAGTGTAAGTGGGACAGCTTCACACTGCTCATTTTCTGCCACTGTTTTATTTTGTAAACAACAATTTGGGTAAACAAATACCACAATAAACTGTTCACAATACTGAATGTACAAATGTCATGTCTGGGTGACAAATCACCTGATGTCTTCTCAAATAATTATACATGAGCTTGTCTTCAGTTGTGAAATATTTGCCACTATTTGCACTGCTAGAGAATGTGGAAGTCTAGAAATAGATGGATTTGTTGCTTTGGGTTACTTTTTAGTATCATTAAAAAAATCCCTTAGATTCAACATTGGCAGAGCATTGGAAGAATCAAGGAAGGTAACAAGACAAAATAGCAATAGCAATGGTTACTTGGTTTTCACAGCATATTACAGATTGTATTCTTTGTCTTCTTTGCTGAACTTTTGCCAGCATTTGGGGCAGGAAAGTAATTGTTATCATTTCCTGTTGTTCTCTTCCATTTGAAATAAAAAAATATATAAAGTCTGTGCACATTTTGTGTGTTTTTGTGTCCATTTTTTTTCTAACACATTTTGCATGTAGATTTGCTATATGTGTTTTCTTTCAAGCAATTTTATTCTAATCTAATACACTAAAAATGCATAATTTATCTGGAGAATTTCAGTTCCAATTTTGAGAAATGCAAATATGGAAACATAACCACGTTGCTTTTTACATATTAATAATTTCAGAATACAAGTTAAACAAAACTTTTCCTGAATCTTAGGGGAGTATTTTTGTTATGAAAATGTATTTACCTGTGTCAACATCCTCATGCCCAGTTTTATATTTGTCAATGAAATCATACTTTAAATTATGGGAATAGATTTGGCAGCCATGAATTAAGGATTAGGTTATATTCCAGATATAACCTGGTCACAAGAACTGGGCTGCCTCCAGTTTCAGAGAGAATTGTCTGAATTGACTCAGATTAGTTCTGAGGCCATATAAGTTTATTTCAGGTCTGCTATATCCTTGCATTTGGATTTTTTTTAAAAAGTACCTGCTGACAGTTCTTCTTTGTTTGGAAGAATCAGATAAAAATCTGAAAACAAGATGCTCCTTTCTCTTTGCTAAAACAATCACACCTTCAAAGTAGACCAGATTAGACAACCAAATTCATGCATGCCAATATGATTTTTATTATAAAGATATTGTATTCTTTTCCCAAGATTATAATTACAGTAGTAAAAATTATACAAAGTAAAAGAATGTATAGATAGATATATGATGGATAGATAGATAGATAGATAGATAGATAGATAGATAGATAGATAGATGGATGGATGGATGGATGGATGGATGGATGGATGGAAGGAAGGAAGGAAGGAAGGAAGGAAGGAAGGAAAACACGTTAATGTCAGAAAAAAAACAAGCAAACCCTTTTTTTCTCCAATATAGTATCCATGCAGAAATCAAATATTGTTTCTAGCCAAACATTATCAAGAAAAATATTTTGTTCCCTGGTAGCATATCATTGTTCAATTATAGGATACCGAGTACCAAAAACTCCAAATATATTATGAACTCTGTATGATACAAAGGCACTGTCAGGCCCTGATTGATTCTGACAGCTTGCAATTAATCAAGTTCATTTGCAATTCCATCTCTTTAGCCAGTCTCAAAGCTTTCTGTGTCAAAAGACTTACTTTCAATTAGTAAGAAGGCTGAAACAAAAAGAATTAATTATAAAACTGGCAATGCTCATTTAAGTCCTCATAGTGCAGCAATTACTTTACATTAAATGTGAAGAAACTGGAGAGATGCAGTTGTCTAATATAGTTAATCCAGATCAAAAAGATAATACAAAGTATATTAATGTACAGTGTATATCACACTTTAATTACCAAATGTATGAATAAAAAAGTGTTTGCCTAAGACAGACATGTCAAACACAAGGCCCGCGGGTTGCATCTGGCCCGATATGTAGTTCCGTCCGGCCCGGGGACCAGCTCTGGAAACAGCAAAGGACTGGCCTGCCACACCTTGGCCCAGCCCAGGCCCACCAGGCACTCATCTACAACCTGGTTGTGCCTATCAAAACCAGAACGCGCTCAGCCTTAGATCCACAAAGCAGCCCTGCTCTACCCATGCACAAGCAGTGTCCAGCATCACTGTTGGCTGTCTTGCCCTGCAGGCTGACTTCACCCAGAATGCCAGCACCGGTCGTCTCCTTTGTGAACACCCAGGGGATGGGATAGAGGTGGCAGGGCAGCTCCTTGCTGCTCCATGGAATCTTCTTTTCTTTCTTCCTTCTTTCTCTCCTTCTCATCTCTTTCCTTCCTCTGCACTCAGGAAGGAGTGATGGGAGGGAAAGAGATTGCCAGCAATGCCATGTTGCAATGGTCTTGATAACCCATGGCTGTGAGGCTAGAGGTGCTGGTGAGAGGGAGGTGTGCTGATCTACAACCTAGTTGCATCTATCAAAGCAAGAACATGCTCAACATTAGATCCATGGGGCAGCCCCACCAGGCTCCCTGGGTGCATGTGCAAGTGGAGCCCGGTGTCCCTGCTGCCTGTCTGGCCCCACAGGCTGACTTCACCCAGGAAGCCAGGGCTGGCCATCTCCTCTGCGCACACCCAGAGGGCAAGACAAAGGCAGCAGGACAGCTCCTTGCTGGTTCCAGGGCTAAGGCTGAGCGTGTTCTGGCTTTGATGGACTGAGCAGCATGGCAGCGCTGGCAATCTCTCCCCCTTCCTGAGCATGGATGAAGAAAAGAGATAAGAAGAGAAGGAAAGAAAGGAACAAAAGTTCCATTGGGCACCCTTGGAATCAGCAAGAAACTGCCCATCTGCCTCTGTCCCACCTCCCCAGGTATGCACACAGGAGACAGCCAGTGGCGGCATCTTGGGTGAAGTCAGCCTGTGGGGCAAGACAGCCAGCAGGGACACTGGACTCCACTTGTGTGTGCACAAGGCAAAGAGGCATCGAGAAATGTTTCCCCTTTTACATTTGAGCATCCAAGAAGGGACAGGAAAGGAGAAAGGGAAAGAGGAAAGACAAACAAAAAGAAGAAAAGAGGAGAAGGAAGAAGGAAAGGAGAATAAAGAGGGAAGGAAAAAGAAAAAAGGGGAAAGGATGGAAGGAAAATAGATTATAATGAGAGGAAGAAAGTGTCACTATCCCCTTATCCCCTTCTCCTAACCTCGCCTGGTGGCTTCCCATCTTATCGCTGAGGATGCTTTTGTTATAAAGCTGGGTCTCCTCACAGGAAGAGGCAATGGGCCTCCCTCTGACCCACACATTTTGCCCTCCCGCAACACTATGAGCAACTTGGCCAAGGAGAGCGAGCACAGCAGCAGAAGTCTCAAGGAGGAGGTAAGTGCAGCTGGATGCCCCCTTGGGGAAGTGAGGCTAGGCTAGGTTTGGCTGCGGGGTCCCTGAACTTGAGGGCTGGGTGCTTGACCTCCACTGCCCAAGGCTCTGGGCAGCCTATGCCACTGTCTGGGCCTCCCCCTGCATGGCCTGAGAGAGACAGTGGAGTTCCTCCAATGGACTATGTCCCAGCACTCGCCCCGGCCCCACCCTCCTCTGCTGGAGACCCTTGGATCCATCCCAGGCCTGCCCCAACACTCCTGATACAAGCGATATTCAGCTGGCCATGCTCACTCAGTAGGCCACACCTAACTCAGCCACAACCCACCCAGTAGGCCACGCTCAAGCTAGGCACTCCCACCCAGCCCCCCGAGGGCAACCACAATGCTGATGCAGCCCTCAATGAAATTGAGTTTGACAGCCCTGGCCTAAGACCTAAGTTAAAGTGTCAAAAGATTTGGGAAAGCTGAAGGATTGGTTTACTTAGCATGGCTGAAATGTCCCAATCTCCAAAACAATATATGATTATTGATAAACTTGCAGCTTTCTAAAATAATAATTGAAGTTATTGTCATTTCTCTCTTTCCAAATGAATGTGTGATATACTGTACAAAATATTTGAAATAAAATATTTAAAAATATAAAGCATGAAGTGGCAGTAGAGAAATAACATTACTTAATTCCTGGAACTGAAGTAATTTTGAAGTTCAAATTAAATATAATTTAATTTAATTATACAACTTGAATTCTATATTAGTAGAAAATTCCAAACTGTTTTTCAGATTTTCGGAACATATTTAATCTTGGTCAGTAAGAGGGTCACTGAATAGCTATCTGGAACAAAATAATGCTGCATCCCTAAGGATGGACAGATAAAGATGGAGATGGATATAATATAGTCCGGGATATGTGTGGAGCTAATTGAGAAAAGAGCTATCTTTAACTTGTGTGAAACAACACAAATTCACTTTGAAGAATTTGTTCTGATTATGGACCTGATTTACTTTAGGAAAGCAAGAAAGCCACTCAATCTGCCTAAATTATTTTGGTGATTGATGCAGCCCTTAAAAAAGTCACAGGCCTAAACATGAATAAATAGTATTTGGTTGTATAAATAAAAAGAAAATTTAAAGTATTTCTGAGTAACCTTGATATAGATTAAAACACATGCTCAATTTTCTCCAGTTGAAATCAGTGGGCTACTAACAATGCTTAACATGGCCTGGAAAATGCTTGTTATTGATTCCTATTTGTCAGAAACCCAAATGTCTTTAGATCAAAATGCAAGGTAAACTAGACAAAGACAGTATGTCTTTTTGAATACGGGAAGACTAAAGACTGCATTACATGATCAAAAATGTCATTTCAACAATCCTGAAAGTCTGATTGTGGGTAAATGTAATTTCATACCAAATCCATCTGGATAGTGACCATGACATTTTCTCTTTTCATATAGAATTGCGAGTTGATGGTACATGAATATATTGCTAGCTTAACAGGTACAATAGTTGCTGTATAAAGAGAATATTCACACTTAATTTCAATTGTTTGATATGCATGAAGCCACTCTTCTTGAATTCTCTTGATCATCCCTTCCTCTTAAATACAGTGTGCTTGGAACATACCAATTGCTTTTTGCTAAGTTATAAATATATTTTTTTCAATTCAATGACAGAAACACTGCAAATAGTTAAATGGTAAATGTATGATTTCATGAGACTGAGATGGGTTGTATTTAAATTAGATAGATAGATAGATAGATAGATAGATAGATAGATAGATAGATAGATAGATAGATAGATAGATAGATAGAAATAAATATAATATTGCATGAAAATATTTTGTTTATCAGATTATATCCAATAATCATAATTTCTCTATTCACTTTCATTTGTGCTAGTCAATTAAACAATAGTTAACACTAATTTTAATATAACATTGTCATTTATAGACCTTCTTATGTTCATTAACATTTTTCACTTTATCATAATGAGGCACTAAAGACTAATCAAGCAAATAAGTTTTCCCAAAAGAAAAATAAATTGTTAATCCATGTAAACCAATTTTAAATAGTGAGTATAAAATACTTAGTTTTTGCAATAGGTATTATCTTGAGAAACAGAAACAGGATGAATTCATAAAACCAAATGTTTTAAATAGGAGATTGATGATATAAAATAGGCAATGTCTGTTAAATGCTATATTTCTCAAACTAGAGCAGGTTCACAATCAGGAATTCTTCCAAGAGTGTGAATGACCTACTTCCTTTTATGCCCATTGACATACATTTACAACTTTATATGGGTTTGTTAGCAGAACAGCTTCCCAGAGGAAATCAGCAAAAAGAGCAAACTCATCATATATTGCAAGTTTTCTTCAAGACTGTGAAGAAGTCTTGTAATTTACCAATTACCAGTGTTATATTTCATCACAATTTCCTTTCCCCAATATTTCCTTTTAGGGCTAATTGTACTCTGACCAATAAAGGTTAAATGAATTTTCTAAGGAAACATTATCAGTAAACTATATACTCTTAGAAGAAAATAAATCAAAGTATGCACCCACAAAACACACTAATTGGAAACACCCTTTGGAGGGTGAAGACATATTTAAAAAAGGCTTTTTTTTCTTATGTTCTTCAAATATCAGCATTTTTTTCTTTTATTTTTCTTTCAATGTTCATTACTGGTTTTCTGTACATATAGTTTCTAAAGTGTATATGTTAACAGGACAGGTGGAATTATAAAAAGTTTTCAACCAACCAACCCTAACCATTATAATATTGTATAATCTTCATGGAAGTCTGCAGGTCAAATTCCATTGCACATGTTATTTTCTATAATAATTTCTCTATTTTAGGTACCCAGTTAAAAAGATAACATAACAAGAGTTGTATTGAAATACACCAAAGTTCTACCTGGCCTAGAATTGTAATCTCACAATGACCAACTAAATACCAGATTGTGATACCACATTGACCAATCAGAAATGAAGTGTATTTTTAATCTTGTCATACACCTAGGAAGTAATATCAAGAGGCCTATTGTTGGTTCAAGGATTTATTTTGTTATTTAATTTTGCATCCATATTTATCCTCTTCCTTCTTCCTCTCTCTCTTTTTGTGCCTAGTCTTATCATAGGTAACAGCATAACCCACAGAGTGTTTGGAGCTTCAATATCCAGCAACGTCAACTAGAATGGCTAGTGGTAAGGGACTGCTGGAATTGAAAATATAACTGGAGTAGAACATTATTTGTGTCTATCCATAACACTAACACTTGGATTAATTGATAACTTTGATCTTCGCTGTAATGATCAGCTTCCTTGCATTAGGTGGGAAACTTTATGCTTGTATCCTATTAAGGTCTATTATGTAAATCCAAGCTTTCATATACCAAGTGTATTTCACTGTATTTCACTTAGATGGCAAGGAGATAATCTCTGTATTATGGACCTGCTTCGTGTGATGAGTTCTATATGACAACACAATCTGAATAACAAAATCCCACTTCAATATACATTTTCTAGTTCTGTGTTCAAATTCTTAAACATTGGAGCACCTTTGTCTGGAAGGCTTTATTTCTTTAATCCAAGATAAATGAATGGCATTATTAAAAATGTCTTTTCCAAATCTTTAGTATTCAGTTGAGACAACAGTTTTCAGAATACCAAGTCTGTGTTTGCTATGTTGGCTGGGAATTTTGTTTGTGGTTCTCTCATATGTTTGGATGTGAATGTCCTTAAAAATGGTAAAAAAAAAAAAGAGAGAGAGAGAGAGAATAATATGAAACCTCTATTATGTACTTTAGCCTCTCATAGTATTTTTGAATTCAGCCACTCTTTTTTCCACATAAATGTCAAATCAAAAGGAGTAAGCATAAATTAATATTTCAAAGGGAAATATTAAGTGAAATTGGAAATGTGCTCGTAATTAGCATTAGATTCCCCCAAGGTCTGTGAAAGAACTGAAACATTCCATTGGGACAATTCAGCCAGATGAACACTGGCTTTGTACTAATAATTAATGGGTGGGAAGAGAAGGGGAAGAAAAATTCCCAAATACCTAATATGCTTTTTAACTATACAGAATAAATTTATTGTATAAATTTTGTGTACCTAATGAGCAGGGAGCCTATTATCCATCTTCCTCTGCAATCAAGTGGGTTATATGGTTCTCAGTCTTTGTCCAATCAAGCCTAACAAAATCAAAAAGGGGAAAAATTTTCATGCTTCTGTAAGGATTATGTAGAGTTCAGTTCCTAGATGCACTGCCAAGTACACTTTAAAAAATGGAAAAAAAATGTATTCTGATTTACTGTAAAGTGGCTTACTATAGCATTGAAAATTATATGCTTTAAAATAAAACTTTTATCGACTTTAAGATATTAAGTTCTGAATATATGATATTGTTCCATATTTATTTACTTAAGGCAGCCAAATTTCCTATAAATTTTAATTAATGGCACACTAACCCAGTGGTGGGATTCAGCCAGTTCACATCACTTCGGCAGAATCGGTAGCTAATTTTTTGTTGCCCAGGCCCAGAATGGACTTCCGGAAGCGGCATCTACACAGAGAACCGGTTGTTCACCTATTTGAATCCCACCACTGCAATAGCCCTTTCTTCATTTTTGAAAGGTAAAACTACACACGAGTGCAAAAGGGATAACAGGTGAATATAATTTGCGGAAATGTTTTTGAACACAGAACAAAATTTAATGGGTGTAAATTTGGCTTTAAAATTGAACAAAAGCAGTTTTATAATGATTGATAGAACAACTTGTGACTTATTCTGGTTTTTTTCTTTAAATGACTTTAAAAATACATGTGTTTGGATTCTGAGATTGAATTCATATAATTTGTTACTGGGGCTCCCACAACTTGTAGAAACAGCCCTGGTCCTTTCTTCATCACTATAGGTGAGATTTTGGATAAGGCATAGATGACAGAGGAAAGACATTTGATCTGAAGCAGCAAAATTCTTCTACTCCTACTTTGTTTCTTCAGCTTCCAGGAGAGTTTAGAACAACCTTTCAATTCATCTAAAATATTTCCCTCCTGCTGTGTACAGTAATTTAATTCTGTAATTCTGTTTAACTTCACAGTCCTGCATCTCATTTCTTCCTATTTCTTCTTGCTGCCTATCAGTTCTTTAATCAGTTGTCTAATACTTTTAATTTAATATGTTTGACTTCTCCTTCAGGGGTCTGTTATTTACAAAACGTCATACCAAAATTTCTAGTTTAATGATATAATCCTAAAACATTTACTAAATGGTGACAATTTTAAATTATTTATAAAAAGAATTTTTCTTCCTAAATAATGTTTCTTTTTATTTTATTTTTTTAAATATGTTTTATTGATTTTTAACATACACCTTAATATTTGGTAAACATCATGTTGTCTGTGTTAGTGTTTAAAAAACAATCAATAACAATTAATTTCTATAGCTCTATAGTCCATACAATAGCTTTACTTGATTTCCTCTTCTTCCAATAATATTCTCTTTTTCCAACCTTAAATTAATACAGTTCTTATTTAAATAAATGACAATTAAATGTAAACATTTTTCTCATATTTCTGCAAATAATAACCACATCAGTATAAAGCTTCTTTTCATTGTTCATCTTGATTGCCTCATCATAAATCCTGTTTACATTCTTATTTAAATTTGTTTTCCCCACAATATTCAAAACATTCTTACTGATTAAGATTTTCTCAAAATTAGTTACTCTTAAGAATTTAAGTATTTTACTTTTTTAATTTCTTTCTAAGATTTTTAGAAATTTTAATTAAGCCTATATTCAGCTCTGGGAAGGTTGGGGGGATGGAGTGGGAGGGTTGGGGTGGTTGGGTAGGGTTGTTTTTTGTTTTTTATCTTTTCTTTTTCCTATTTGTAAAAATTTTCAATAAAAAAAAGAATTTAAGTATTTTTTCTCATACAAGCCATCATATTTTTACATTTCTCATATCTTAAATAAAAATAACTGGAAAAGAAAAAGACAAAACAGAGAAAACATTTATTTTATATAAACCGTCCCAAAATTTTTATATTTCTCATGTCAAAAAAACAAACACAAAAGAAAGAAGGCATACTATTTTACCTAAGAGGTTTATCCCTCTTAAACTAATCTTCATTTATATTCAAAATCCTTCTATTTCTTTAGCCACATTCAAACAAATGTTTAAGTTTTAAATATTCCCTCTGGTAATTCCCATCCTCTAATTTCTTCTCACTTAGCCTTTTTTTTTTTGCTCAACATCTTTCCTGTTCAATATGTTTTGATGAGTCAAAGAATCATCCCATAATCTTATAAATGTTGTTGCAGATACAAAAGGCAAAACAGGTAAGATGTTTTTATAGGAAGGTTTTGCACCTTCGTGTTCATTGAAAATCTTTTCCTTATTGTCTTTCTTGATTTTATTTTTTGTCTCTCAAGATCTCATAATTCTCCTTGCAAAATCCATTTTGCCAAATCTTTTTTCTTGTTCTCAAATTTATTTTTGTAATCTTAAAGTATAGTTTGTCTTTTCTATGTCCAGAGTTTCCTGTAATTTTCTTTCCATCTGAGTTAAGTCATACTTCCTTGTATTGTTAAATTCCATCTTGAAATCTCTCTCCTCCGTCCCATATTCGGCCATCTGTCCCTTCCGCTCACTCTCTATTTTATTTTTGGAGAATTTTTATGTTGTAAAGTTAAATTGGAGATGTGTTCATTTATGCTGTTAAGATTATGTTTAATTTCCTCATGGTTTAAAATTATTGTTGTTTGGATTAATTGTCTTTTAAATCTATTTCTCAAAATATGCTTCTTTCTTTCTTAATTCAAGCATGAGTTTTAACTATAGAGTGATATTAGTCATTTTTGTGATTGGATCTATTTCCCAGAATTCAAGTTTAATTTGCTAGAGCAATGAACTGACATTAAAGCCTGTTTCAAAGAAATAAATGTGTCTGCCAAAGAATAATGAACCTATGTGATACTCTCCTGGTAGTCAATATGTTTAGCTAGAGCCTAGCTTTATAAATGTGGACAGGTAGAAGAGACCATTTGGTTTCCCCCAAAGGGCAATTCCTTGACATCTTCTATTTTGTTTGAAATGCTTTGGGCCCATATTGGCAGTGTATAAACATATTAGAAAATAATTCTGTATAAAGCATGTATGTAAATTATATGTATATTTTGGTATAATTTGGTTTAAGTCCTTATCCTTAACAAACTTACTAAATTTCAATCAAGAAGTTACTGCAGGGCAAGATTTCTTTACTCCAGAAATTTTCTTATAATTGAATAATCCAAACAAATGATGTGATATAGATTTAATTTAGCTACTCTGATATACATATATGGAAACACATACATTCTATATTATTGGATATAATCAAAACAGTGATGACTGGGGCATACTTTATTTATTTTGCGCATTTATGTAGGACATTAACGGGTAATCCTTATTTTGAAATATATATGCCTTTAACTGTCTTGTACACGACGTTGAAACTTGAAGATAAGCCCAGATACAGAATCTTTTCCATATTCGATCCTTGCAACTTTCAATGAAATTGTTTTTCTTTATTGATAGATTTAATGATATATCTAGATATATTTACTGAGGTACATATACTGTAAATATGTTCATATGTATATCTAGATATATTATTAAATCGAAAGCTTAGTGACTCTTCTTAACCACAGGCTTGTTTATATTAAACAGGCTGGTTTATTATATCCTGGTGTTCGTTTTTTTCTTTTATTTGTTAATATTTTTTATTTGTTAACCTGTTTGTATCAGTGAGGATCTGTGGCTGTTTCATCTTTGCAGTTTTCTTATTTAAAGATTTCTGCCCCCAAAATGTCTGATAAGCTGGCAACAGTTCAATAAGCCAGTTCATGGAATGCTTGTTAGATAGCCATGCCTCTTTTAGTAGATGGCTGCCCTTTGTTGCATCATGAGCAATGACCTTGGCCTCAGTGAAGTTAAACATGTGGTTGTGTTCTACAGTGTGAGCCCACACTTGGGACCACTGTTCATGGCATTTGGTGGCCAACTGATGTTCATGCAGTCTCGTCCAAAGACACTTTGTGGTCTCACCTACCTAATTGCATGCGCAATTATTACAACTGATTTGATATACCATGATGACATCTCACTCATGGGCAAGGGTTCTTTGCGGTGCATTACCCATGTTCAAAGAGTCTGATTTGGTCTATGTGCCACTCTAATGTTATGCTCAGATAATATTCTTGCAGCCATCTCTGACACTCTATGGATATAGGGGAGTGTGGTCCAAGTAATAGTGATTGAAAGCCTGTCATCTGCAGCACATGGCGCCCATTGCTGGTGATAACACGGATGAAGTCGGAGGAATAGCCATTCTGTATGCACACCTGGAAAAGGTGTGCATATTCCTTGGCTTTTTCACTTGCCATGCTGCAGTGTGTGTTTATCCTATTAACATTAGAGTGGCACATAGACCCAATCAGATTTGCCTCATATTTACAACAACATCTACAAGATTATGGAAAGACTCTTTGATTCAACAGAATAGATTGATTGGGAAAGATGTTTGGCAAAAGGCAAGAGCTAAAGTGAGAATTGAGGAATTAGATGACAGGGTGTATCAGAGGAAATACTTAAAAATTAAACACTTGTTCTAATATGGTTGAAGAAATAGAAAGATTTTAGTTTAAAAGTAAGATAGTATTTTTTTCTTTCTTTTTCTTTTTTACTTTCTTTAATTTGTTTTTTAATATGGGGAAATATAAAAATGTTTGGTGTGATTAATATAAAGGAAATGTTTTAGATATTTAAATGTAATTGATCTTTAAAAAATTAATAGATAACTAAAAATGTTTTGAATAGAGTTAAAAGGTTAGCTGATTGGATTTATTAAATGGAACATCTAAAGATTAAACATAGGTTTAATTATGGGTAAAAAGAACAGAAAAAAAATGAAAATAAATATATACTAATTTAAGAGGGATATATATTTTAAGTAGTATATTATTTTCTTATTCATTTCTTCCTTTTCTTCTCTTTTTTTCTTCTCTCTTTTTTTCTTTCTTTTTATTTTTATCTCTCTTTAGTGTCTTTTTTTATTTACTTTTTAAGATATGAAAATAGATTTCAATACTTAAATGTAATTAATCTTGAGAAATTTTTAGCCAGTAAGAATGATTTATTAAAAAAAAAATTTATAAATTTTTACAAAAAGACAAAAAAAACAATACAATACAATACAAAAACAAGGCAAAACAAAACAAAGCAAAACAAAACAAAACAACCCTTCCCCAACCCTCCCCAAAACCCCCACTCCCTCCCCCCCCGGAGCTTCCCAGAGCAGAATATAGGTTTAATTAAAAAAAGTTAAAAAAATTATATGAAAAAAAAGAATATAACACTAAAATATATGTATATATATAAAAATAAAAGTTATAAAAAAGCTAGATGATATTTTTTATATCCAATTTAAATTGTATAAACTTTATCCATTTATCCCAAACAGCAAGAAATTTCTCTTGCGATTGTTCTTTTAAGAAAGCCGAAATCTTTGCCATTTCCGCCAAATAAGACACTTTAAGAAACCATTCCTGCAAAGTAGGCAAAGATTCCTTCTTCCAATATTGTCCTACTAACAGCCTTGCGGCTGTGATCAAGTTCAACATCAATATAACCTCCTTTGTATCACAATCAGTAACTATACCTAATAAAAATAATTGTGGAGTAAATTTTACCCTCCTTCTAAAAATTCTCTGAATATTCCACCATATCTTAATCCAAAAAGCTTTTATATTTCTGCACGACCACCAGATATGATAATAGGTGGCATCCAAACAACCACATCTCCAACATTTAGGCTGTAGGTCAGGGTACATAAAAGACAATTTTTGTGGATCAAGGTGCCATCTATAAAACATTTTATAAAAATTCTCCCTTAAATTCTGTGCTTGTGTAAATTTAACATTTCTCACCCAGATAGTTTCCCAGGTATCCAGTAGAACTGGTTCACCAAAATTCTGCGCCCATTTAATCATACAATCCTTAATTAATTCTGTTTCTGAATCCAATTCCACTAGAACCCCATAAATTCTCTTAATATGAGTTTGTCTTTGATCCTTCACTTGCTTAATAAAATTTTCATCTTCTCTGAGAAAACCCACCTTATGATCCATCTTCCATCTGTCTACTAATTGCCTATATTGAAACCAAGAATAAATGATATTTTCATGTGCTAGCTCTTCCAGTAAGAATGATTTGAACATTGTAGGGAAACCAAATTTAAATAAGAATTGTAAACAGGATTCATGACAAGGCAACCAAGATGACTAGACAGAAAAGAAGCATGATGTTGATGTGATTATTATTGGTAGAAATTTTAGAAAAAAATATTTAAATTGTTACCTATTGAATTAATAAGAATTGTATTAATTCAAGGTTGGCAAAGAGAATATTATTGGAAGAAGAGGAAATCAAGCAAAGCTATTATGTGGACTTTGGAATATAAAAACTGATTGTTAGTGATTACTTTGTAAATATAAGCCCATACAATACACTGTTTACCAAATATTAAGGTGTTTATGTTTATATATATATGTAGGTCTTTGGTTATTCGGGTTTTCTCCCACGTCAAATTGGAAGTGTCTTGGCGACGTTTCGACGAAGTCTCATTCGTCATCTTCAGGCTGGTGCTTTCGGCCTGAAGATGACGAATGAGACTTCGTCGAAACGTCATCAAGACACATCCAATTTGACGCGGGAGAAAACCCGAATAACCAAAGACTTACATACAAACACCGGCGAAAACCTCAGAAAACAAATATAGCAATAAAAAAAATATTAAATAATAGAATTCAAATTCAGGAATAATGTCAAGCTGAATAAAGAGGAAAAATGAACACCACTAAGGAGATTGTAATTAAAAACATGTATCATAGTTTCATTACAAACATTCTCCACAGGCAAAGGAAAATATAATTGTTGCCTTAAGAGATTTAAGTCTTGTACTCTCCCATCAAAGAGACACAGAAGAGACCCCCATTCAGTATTTGGCATTTATTTTATGGAAAGGAGAACTACAAATTAAGAAGGCTGAGAAGAAAATGAATTTAATCTAAGAAACAGAAATGACCTTGTCTAAGTCAATGCCTAAGGGAGAGACTGTGCAGTTCCCAACCATTCTCACAACTACATATCCTTATCCATATTTGTAGATTTGGGCAAACCACATACTCAGAATTAGCACTAGATTTTTTTGCCTGTACTGAAGCACAATGTTTATGGGCTTCTGACCAAACTACTTCCAGTCCAGTGAATATTGTGTAGTAGAAGGATGTTTGGGCAAGAGAAGAGCTCTGATTGGCAATATTGTTGAGGATGGGAAAAGTTACAACTGATTTTAATCTGAAACAACAGAATGCATGGGATTAAGGTTGGCAGGCTTCTAAAGTCTTCTTCCAACCTGAGCTATGACATTTTCACTGTTGTTGTGTAAATTGATAAAACAAAAATAGAAGTAGTATGTCTATAAATAACAATGGCTGATATAATTAAGTTTTAAAATGAAGGTTGATATTGAGTTACTTAAAGAAAAAAGAAGAATGGAGCTGCAGCATATATTTCAATGTATATATCCTGCTGATTACACATGGGAAGCAAGCAAAGATATATTCCAAATATTAATATTCCAAAGCATTATATTGTTGTTGCTTTTTTGTTGTTAATATATTTCCTCTCCTGCTTATCATAACCAATATCCAACTCAGTTCTCTGACTATGTACTTTCTATTCCATCTTGCTGTTGGTTTTTTTTCCATACAACTTGTTTTTGGTACCTTGTTTTCCAAACATTGTTGACTGAGCATCCACTATTGGTCCTCTCTTAACTGAAATTCCAGTATCCCTCACTATTGGCTTTGCTAATGTGGTTCTTTGGAGTTGTAGTTCAACTCTACATGGAAAAACACAACTTCCCCACTGTGCCCCATATTGAGATGTAGCTGCAGCATTGTGTGTGTGTGTGTG
Organism: Crotalus tigris; assembly: GCF_016545835.1. NCBI lineage: Eukaryota > Metazoa > Chordata > Lepidosauria > Squamata > Viperidae > Crotalus > Crotalus tigris. The sequence continues at coordinate 95,343 of NW_024098648.1, forward strand.
TGTGTGTGTGTGTGTGTGTGTTTGAGTATTGGAAGGAAAAGGAAAGAAATAGTAGAATAGCTAATTGGAGCCTCCACTTCCCCAGTTCTCTGCAATCACAACAGAACTGCCTTTAAGTGGAAATATGTAGAAACAATTCCATTTGCAAACTCATAGCATGTTTGAAAGACAGCACTTGCCATTTAGCATAATTTAAGAGCAGATGGGTCTGAAGCCTGCTGTAATATAAAGGTTGCTGTGAATATGCTGTTCTAAAATTAATATGCCATGAATGTTGCTCTCAATTAAAATCCTTTTGGATGATCCTTTTAGTGAATGTCTGGCAACTATTATTTGGTATCACAAACTCTACTTTTAAGAAAATATATTTCAATATATCTAATTATTCTGTATAAAGAGGGATAATTTATGCAGGTATAATTTATTAATATTTAACCATGTTACATTATGTCAGGGCATCAACTATATGCCAGTGTTTACTTTTCTAATTAGGTAAACATGACTGACACAGAGAATTAAGATAATAAAACACTTTTACAAGATAATTAATCTTTTCTTTCTGATCCAGCCCGCCCTATCTTGAGCTTGATAATGTTATTTACCTCAGAGGCAAGCCCAACGTCAAGATGTAATTGGAAATGCTTGCCATGACCGTTGGCTAAGATGAAAGATCAAGTAATTTGCATCTCATCTATTTAGAAATTAAAAATGAAGGACTGACCACTTGACACTACGAAAGTTCTTGAAATAAAGCCTGCTGAGATCTCTTTGCAGGAGCTGCTAAACGATTTTGCTTGCCAATTTGAAAGCAGGATGAAATTCCTATTAGGACTCAGTGCTGCAATTATTGCCAGCATAAGGCAAGTATAACAGGCTATGTACAAAGAATCTTAGCATTAACCCTTTATCAGCACTGCCTGGAAGAGACAAAGTGGTTTAACTATCTAATCAAAATTTATTTTGAGGTTTTCTATCACTATTCTTTCCAAAATGATCGAAGCTTGACTAAAACCTGTTTATCGTGTACAAATCAAAATGTGTTTTGTTTGATTTGGGTTTAGCATGAATGTGAACCCAGTCAAAGTGGTTTGTACCCCATAGCTGCATGGTGTGATATATCAATCAAACAGTTGTGATTTGTGCAGTTAATATAATTAAAACATTTCACTGGATGTGTAAACCATATCAGCACTAAAACATGCTGAGATGTATTTTGAAAAATGTGTGAGTAAGCAAATTTTTGTAAACTGAAATTATTATTATTTTTTTAAGCAGGAGTATACATGTATGGACTGTCTTGTAAATTACTTATGACTTGGGAAGGACATTAAACATTGAATCTATGTTGCCATAATTTCATAATGTCTTGGATTCTGGGATGACAAAGAACAAATCTCAATCATTTTCTTTGTGATGACATTCAAGTTTCCAAGATTTCTATCATGCAGTTCTTTGTCCTTTTCTCAAAACTAATCATAATCTGTTCTTATAGTCTCTTCTTATGGAACTAAGTTCCCAGATCCCTTTTCAGCTCTCTGGATAGTCTGTTTATCTCTCTTGTTTATCTGAATCTTCTAGATCATCCACAAATTTCTTCTACAAACTTAGAATGCAATTCATTGGCCTTTGGACATTTTTGATCATTCAAGGTCAGGAGGTATTATCTTACTATATTACTTTCAAATTCTAGCTGTAGCCTGGATTTTTAAGCCTGGATTTTTCAGAGTTTCCTGATAGAACATACTTGGAGTTAAGCTAAAGTAAGAGTTCAATCATTTTTCTTGTTCTGGTTTATCTATTAATCCTTACCCATCTTCACTTGGTAACTGGTATATTGATTATTTTCTTTTTTCTTTGAACAAATCTATACAGGGATGATGATGATGATGATGATGATGATGATTTACTAATCTCACTGCATTCTGAGCTTTAGTTTTCCTGACACCATTTCTATAAATTTAATCTATCATGTTGGGAGACCTTTTTTCTTTCATGTACGTACTTCTAATTTTTCAATTTTCTATTACTTTTTTGTGCTGAATGCTTTTGCTTCTGTTGTCTTCCTTTTCCCATTCTATTGGCATTGTGCGGTAATGTTTCGTACACATTTTCTTTAAAGAAATACAATTTCCATAAACTCAGATATATTTAAATCAGAAAGTAATTGAAATGATCATTTTAAGAACTTTCCTGTTCTCCAGCTTGATGCAAATCACAAACTAAACTAAAATGGATATTATTAGAGATAAACTCACTCACTCACTCAGACTTACTCAATAGAGTTATCTAACCCAATTGTCTCTGATACAAATACAAATACACAAAAGTTCTCTGATGTTTAGCTCAGGTCTTTGTTTAGTGGAACAGGGTTGATTTATCAATATCACTTTGGTACTTGCTACATAATGACTTGGTGGGAAGGGATATACTGAATCCAAAAATCAACAATTGGCAATCTTTGGTAGCTGAAGGATGCAAGGACTGATGCATTTTCACAGTTGCTGTAACAACACTGTGAAACTAAATTGCCATTGTTCTCTTAATAGACCTTCACCACAGTTTGTTTTTAAAATTTCTAGTATGCAACTGCCATATGCAACAAAGTAATTGGTTTCAGGGCTAATGTAAGTATTTTTTTCTTCCATTAAATCATTCCATTTTTTCTTTCTTTCTATTAACTCACACCCAGTTCTCAGATAATACCTACACAAGTCCATGCAGTTTTCTTGACAGTGTTTTTTGGAATGGTTTGTCATTGTTTTCATCCTAGAGGTGAGGCTGGCCCAGGGTTACCCAGCTGGTTTTGTGCCTAAAGTTGGATTAACACTGTCTCTCGGTTTCTAGCTTGATGTTTTAACCATTAAAACAATCTGGGTCTCAAAGCAAACATTTAGATTAAACAAAATAACAATATTTTTTAAAAAAAAAACTCTTTTCATTATTAAATTGAATGAATTGGCAACAAAATTTAATTTGTGCCCTTATTTAGAATCTAAAAGACAGGATTCAATTGGCTTTAATACATGTTTCATTATATTATATATTAGATTTGCTTGAACTGGTTAAACTTAATGTTTCCATCTCAAGATCTGATCTAATAAAACTAAATGCTTAGGGATTATTATTATTACCAGTACAAGTCCAGAAATCATGAAATATGAGTACTGAGAAAAGATTAAGTGGTATATTTAGGTGAGGACTTAACTAGACACAATGAAACTCTGGTACTATAGAAATCCATTAGCACTCTCAATAACCAAGATTTTAAAGCTTGATTTTCTATCATTCAGCTAAATATCTGCTTCATCTATCATCATCTATTATATAAATTAAATTAGTTAAATATTTAGCGGCATGTGTGTGATAACAGAAATGATTCTGAAGTGAAATGTGGAAGTAATGAGATATTCTTTTGCTATACATTCAAATTGTATTTTATATAATGATGAAATACAGAAGCCATTTCTTGAGTTGCCTGAGTCAAATAGAAGAGTATAACATTCTAGTTATTCCTGTCTGAAAAAAAGTAGAGAGGCTACACAAGATCTTGTTTTATGTATTGAACACAAAATTGAATTAATGAAGCTTCACTTTGCTCATTCAATAATTTCTTTATGGGTGTGGATTTTTTGTTAAAAAAAGTGACACAATAAGAAAAGGTAATACAGCTAGGCATCGGATTAAAGTTTTTTTAAGTCCAGTGCAGTCTCAAAAGATGGAAATAGAAGAATAAAAATCCATTAGGCAAAGAAAAAAATAACAGTGAGAACTAAGTTTATGCAACAGAAAGGAACGGAAACAATAATTTATTAAAATTGCTATCATTTTAGACTAAGCACATGTATGATTATAGAAACTGAATGAATAAATGAATGAATGAATGTTCAATATTTCCTTTAATCTCTTCATGAAATAAATTAGAAAAGTTTTTTTGTGTAATAAACTTGTGTATTGTTAACATAAGAAAGGAAATCTAATACAACCCTTAATCTGCTTTCTTCCAGAAACTTCTATCACTATATTATTTATATATAATTATACTAATATACATTTAATTTTTTTTTCATTTTTTAAAAAAACCTCAAGCACTGTGTTGAGCTGGCAGATCTACAAAGTTGTGTCACTGCTTGAGGAGTCCTTAGATTCAACAACAAGATAGCTGAAAGAAGGCCAACAAACCTTCCAATACAGGAAAACCCTACTTTAATTATTTTCCTTTTGCTGCAACAGAAAAATGAAAGAAGCAGCTTTCTGGAATGCAGGACAGATCTGGAAATTGAGGTACATTTGACCCTGATCAGTTTTCACAACTGAAATCAATGGGCAAGTTATTTCAGCCCCCAAACCCCATGTATTGGAGCTTGCATGGGCAAAGCAGGTTTCTTTCTACTAATATAATTCACAAAGGTCCTTCTTTGTGAATCAAAAAAGATAATTCATATGCTGGACAATATTTATTAAAACTCCTCTCATGTTACCTGTTGTATACTTCATTCGCATGTGAATGATGAAGACACATGGCGATGCTGAACAAACATTTTATTTCACCTTCTCAACAACCAAGCAAAGCACCAAAGGCACACAGTCCTTTTTATATGGCCAGAAACCCGGACAATGCGAACAGAGCATTTTCGCGCCTTGCCCATGCGCACAAGGCTGGCGCCGCTCTGTCTGGTCCTGGGCAGCTTTTGGAATGCCCAGGACCAATGCAACGTCCCGAGCCTGCTTTTGCAGGCTCAGGACACAACATTATCTATAACTGATCTGTGTGTGTGTGTGTGTGTGTGTGTGTGTGTGTGCGTGTGTGTTGGTTCTGCTTTGCTTCCTTTACTTAAGGAAGACTAATTACATTGTCAAAAGCTGATATGTCCTTGCCAGCAACAAATACTGTATTATTATTGCCGCAAGGTTATTCCCCTTAATCTTAACATATAACATCTTGAATCTACAGTGCAGCTTAAAAGTTTGTGAACCCTTTTCTTTTTTTTTCAATTATTCCTCATAAAGATGACCTAAAATGGGTCTGTTCTTCACACCAGTCAAAAAACTAGTTAAAGAGAAACTAGTAGGGGCAAAAAATTAGACCCTTAGCCTAATAGCTAACCTCATGGAGTGCTATTATGAAGATAAAATAAAATAATAATAATAAAAAAAATCTACTAGCAAGCTACTTTACGTTTCTGACTAAAACACAGAACATAAAACTAACAAGCAATAGATCTCATTCTTTTCTGGATGAAGCTTGCCTAAAAGATATAAACTTCTGATCAATGATAAATTTCTGGAATCCCTAAAATAGATTTAAAAAAAAAACTGAATTGATTTAGATAAATTGCTTTATTTCTCTATTCTGGTAATACCTTATATAACTGCTTAGTCTTTTTATTGATCCCAAGAAGCATAATATATTTTCAAAGTACATGAAGGAAAAGAATTTCAATGTTTAAAATAAATGCTTTCTAGGCAATCCAGTATGTGGAAAATGTATATATTTATATTAAAAAAATACTCTGCTATCAAAGCCACACAACAATAAATTACAAAAGGTGCACCTAATTTTAAAAGTCATACTATTTTTTTTATTCTTCTGAGTATACATGTGGTAGAGAACAATTGACATTTTCTCTCACAATGACAATAAAAATATGTGATAAGAAAAGCACTGATTTTAGAAGCTTTCAGAGCACTATATAACATCACTATAATTTCTTTTCTAAAAAATAATGTTAAGATTAAAACTAAAAGATACAAATGAATACAAACTACAATATATATAAATATATAAAAGAATATATTAAAAAATATAAAAAAGTGACTCGTTCATCACATGTATAAACAATTTTAGTACATTATCACCATCAGCTAAGGCACAACAAATGCACTCTTATTCCCATAATTCATCTCTTACCTAAGCACCCTCCTCTTCTCACTATAGCACAGACTGAAAAACTGCCAAGCCATAATATCAGCAGTTTAGATCAGCAGTTGATGACAACAGAGGCCAACTTGAAGGTGGCTAAATGGTGGCTAAAGATTAGTATAAGCTAAACATATAAGCTCAAGCAACAAAGCAGAACAGAATTGTTATAGAATGACTAAGATGTGGGCATAGGAATAGATGTTAGTGTAAGTCTAGTAAAAAGCAGCATAGCTTTAGTAATAACTGGTAAGATAGAAATTAGGAAGTTTGTTAAATTGTATATAATAAAAGACTCTCTGGAAACACAGGGAAACAGTCTTGTTTATTGGTAGTCTGTACCATTTCCCAAAAGATCCCCCTCACAGGAGAGAGAACTGCATGAAATCACTTAGAATAATTTTACTCAGTACTAAATAATTCATACAATTATTTATTACAATAACTCCCCTGTGTTTCTCCAAGAATAGAATCTGCAAATGTTTCCCTCTCTGCTCTATGTGTTATGTCCAGTTACTGGCTTAAGATCTCACATCAAGACCTATTTGGTGGACTAGCAACTTGAAACTGCTTTCCTCAGTGAAATAAAGCCAGTGGTTTCATCAGAAATGTGCTTTCTTTTAGTTTCACTTTCATAATTTAGCCAGTATTTGACTGGATATATAATTAATACTAGGCGAAATTTATGAACCTTGCCCTGTTTTTTCCTGCAGAGGCAAATGTAGATAAAACTTTGGCAAATGGAGTATTGTGTGGGCATCCTGTCGAAAAATTAGCTGGATTTCAATTGAATGAACATGATTGGTTACCTGGAATAGCAAATGAAATTATTATTATTATTATTATTTTAAAACATACAGAATCAGCTCTTGGTCAACAAGCTTTCTAGATTAGCCACACGGATAGACAGAATATAAAGTACACATAATTTTTAACCAGTTAATGAGAGAACTCAGTTTAAAGTCTTTATTTCACATTAAGATGATGGCTGACTTTGAGCTCTCCACTTCCTTGAAAACCTTTAATTATTCCAAAGATCTTTTTGTGAAAAGGAGGCTACAGTTAACTGAATCTAGATGAGACAAAGGCATGTGCACCAGTGCTTACTGTTGGCATTATTTGAATCCCCAGATCCTTAAAGACTAGGGCTTAAGCAAGTCAAGGAACATACTGATCTAATCACTCAAATAAAGTAGTTGGTTACTATAACTACATCTGCCCTCTGCCTTCTCTTTTTATTCCTTTGTGTCTGTCTGAAATCTCTGTTCGATCAGTTTTCAAGAACTGTATGATGGTAAGCTACACTAATGCTCCTTTTTCTCCTCCTCCTGATCCATTATGTTGCTTTTAATTGTTAGCTACCCAGAGTCATGAATTTTGTCATATGAACAAAAATAATCAAGAATAAATGCATACATATATATGTAACTAAATAATCTTTCTTTACCTATGCGCTGACTTCTCTGATCCCTTTCTTTTTCTAAGACACATGCACCTTTTGTGCTTATCCAAAACTCTTTTCCACTGCCACTCCACTCTATCTCTAGCAAATTAAAAACAAAACAAAACAAAGCTTTTACACAGCTTATATTGGACTTCTGTTTCCTAAAAAACATTCTCTCTCCCCCCCCCTCCTCCCTCCATGCCCAACTTGGGAAAATTCATTTCTGTTCTGAAGGAATATTGCTAACCAAGCTTTATAGAACAAGGTTAGATGCACCTATATCTATGTAGAATTCTTTTATCTGTATGTTTGTGCATATTAACAGATCTGCTAATAAAAAACTAATGCATTATTCTCTTACTGAGTCCCTGAGATACACATTCAGGAAGTAAATTCTCTCATGCATTTGAAATAATAGCTATTAGACAATATCTATATACATATCACCTTGTTTTTGAATAATATATTTGTTGAAATGATTCTGTTCATTACCCTATATGCTTGCTATTATCTAATGCTTACAGCTCATTTCCTTTGCCTTCCCCTATCTCCTTTATTTCTCCAGAAAATCAATAGATATGTTAAAAAGTGGATTTGAAAATATTTTGGTCACTGCATTCCCTGAAAACAGTCATTTAGTTACACAGTAAAAAAGGAAATAAAAAAGGAATGAGTAGTTACAAAAACTTCACATTATGATAATCATTCTAACTACAGCTGAGAAAACATAACATTCACTAAATCTGTCTATATTCAATCCCCATATATACTACCCTAAATAAAAAGTACAGTGTGTTAATGAAGCTATTATTTACAATAATATTTAGGGGGATGTGTATAACAAGGCCATTGTCTATCTAATCATCATCATTTAATATCATATAATTAAATTTGGGAACAATGTTTGCTATTAAATCCACTAGATAAAGCGTGTTTATTTTTCCGCACTTATTGCATCCGCAGAATCTCGCCCGGCCGCCTTTTTTAGGGTGACCCGCTCCCTTCTTAAAGTGGAGGAGGCGGAAGAACCCTTGCAGGGGAGAGCTGAGGAGTTTGTTCAGTTTCTTTCGGACAAAATCGCTCAGATTCAGAGAGACCTGGACTCTGACTGGGCAGTGCCAGCCGAGTTGCCGGGGGCTGGTCTTAGTCATGTTATCTGGAGCGAGTTTGAGCCTGTGACCCCTGATGAAGTGGACAAGGCTGTGAGGGCAATGAATGCCGCCACCTGTTTATTGGACCCGTGCCCCTCCTGGCTGGTTTCTGCCAGTAGGGAGGTGACACGAGGCTGGCTCCAGGCGATAATCAATGCCTCCTTGATGGAGGGGTCTTTCCCGCAACCTTTAAAGGAAGCGGTGGTGAGGCCCCTCCTCAAGAAGCCTTCCCTGGACCCAGCTGTTTTGAAGAACTTTCGTCCTGTCTCCAATCTCCCCTTTGTGGGGAAGGTTGTAGAGAAGGTGGTGGCATCCCAACTCTTGCGATCCTTGGATGAAACTAATTATCTGAACCCTTTTCAATCTGGTTTCAGGCCCGGCTACAGCACTGAGACTGCTTTGGTCGCACTGACCAATGACCTCTGGCGAGCCCGGGATAGGGGTCATTCCTTTATCCTGGTGCTTCTTGACCTCTCAGCAGCTTTCGATACCATCGACCATGGTATCCTTCTGCGTCGTCTCGGAGAGGTGGGGGTGGGCAGCACCGTATTGCGGTGGTTCTCCTCCTACCTCTCTGACAGGTCGCAGTCGGTGTTGGCGGGCGGACAGAGATCGACCCCTAGGCGCCTCGATCATGGGGTGCCTCAGGGCTCGATCCTGTCCCCCCTCCTTTTTAACATCTACATGAAACCGCTGGGTGAGTTCATTCGGCAACATGGGGTGAGGTATCATCAGTACGCGGATGATACCCAATTATATATCTCCACCCTGTGTCCTTTCAGTGAAGCAGTCGATGTGATGTGCCGGTGCCTGGAAGATGTGAGGGTCTGGATGGGGGTGAACAGGCTTAGACTCAACCCTGACAAGACCGAGTGGCTCTGGGTCTTGCCTCCCAAAGGTCAACTGGATGGTCCATCATTAGTCCTGGGGGGGGCAAATTTACCTCCCTCAGTGCAGGCACGCAACTTGGGTGTCCTCCTGGACTCACAGCTAAATTTGGAACAACATCTATCGGCTGTGGCCAGGGGGACCTTTGCCCAGGTTTGCCTGGTGCACCAGTTGCGGCCTTATTTGGACCGAGAGGCTTTACTCACAGTCACTCATGCCCTTGTCACCTAAAGACTGGATTACTGTAACGCACTCTACATGGGGCTACCCTTGAAGAGCGTTTGGAGGCTGCAGTTGGTTCAGAATGCAGCCGCGAGAGCGATTGTGGGCACGCCAAGGTACGCCCACGTGTCACCTATCCTCCGCGAGCTGCACTGGCTTCCTGTGGGTCTCCAGATACAATTCAAGGTGTTGGTTATCACCTTTAAAGCCCTTCATGGCATAGAGCCAGGTTACTTACAGGACCGCATACTGCCGCACAGTTCCCAGAGACCGGTGAGGTCCCATAGATTGGGCCTCCTTCAGGTCCATTTGGCCAGACAATGTCGGCCGGTGGGCCCTCGGGGAAGGGCCTTTTCTGTGGTGGCTCCGACCTGGTGGAATCAACTTCCCCCAAGGTTCAAACTACTCCCACCCTGCCGGCCTTTAAGAAAGCCGTTAAAACTCCCCTGTTCCGGCAGGCCTGGGGCTGATGTCCCCGGGGGGGGGCGGGATATGATCGGACTCGTGGTATGATTGTATTATTTTATTGTTTTATTGCTGATGATTGTTTTAATTTTGTACGCCGCCCTGAGTCCTTTGGGATTGGGCGGCATATAAATAAAATTAAATAAATAAATAAATAAAGATAAGGAGACAATAGATCAGCATTGGGACAGTGTGCAAAATGAATCCATCTCTGTATAGTACACTATTATAGAACTCAAATTGGTTGCAACTTGCTACATTATCCCCAAATTACTTAGCACCAGGGAGCCAACAGCATACATTACTTCCTTGTGGAAATGTATTTTATATTTTAAATTCAAGTGATGGGTATTTCTTTTTGACATTGACCCTATGACCTGTCAGTGGAACATTAGAAACTCTAACCCTAACTAGATCATCAACATTGTTACTGATATTCCCTTAGATTTCTGTATGAAACATTTTGTATTGGAAATATATATTAAAAAAACAAACCACACTGAATATGTTTGAAAAAACATTTTTTAAAATGTTTTTTTTTTTTTAAATGTTAAAACATGTTTAAAAGAGCATCTCTGGGATATCTTTGCAACTGTCTGGGAATGAGAGAAAGGTGATAAGTATATATCTGACTATCTGCCTATCATCGATATCTTTGTCTGTCTGTATATCTATCAAATTTATATAGCCGCTCATTTCTCAAGTCTGACATCATGAAGACATGTCGCTTTAAAACATTTATGTTTTGTTGCAGTAAATAAGAAAAGTGCTCTGAAATCGCTGAATATGTTTTGGAAACTAACTATATTTACTATTACCTGGATTAGATGATAGCTCAGTTTGTAAAGCTGCATACATTTGACACTATGTTCCCAACCTAATTGCTTACATTTCAGGATTAAGTTGCAAACACTGAATATAAAAGGATGGAAGGTTGGTAATACTAAGCAAATTGGGATAGTAAACATAGCCCTCCAAACAGGTGGAAAAGCAGAACAGAAGCAGATGTCTCAGTTTTTGCCAATAGTAACTTTGGCTTCCATTTTTAGTGGACTAATAGACAAGGGACTTTTTTTTTCCGTTGGCCAGAGATACTTTATTAAAAAATGGCCAAATAAAAATTTTAGATGAATCTAAGAGCTTGTAAAATTGACTGCAGGATGGTGCCTTTTTCTGAGATAATTTACAGAACTTGTGTATTTCATTATTTTAAAATGTGGCCCTACTGAGAAATGGTTAACAAACAAAACAGAGGTATGATATGCTGTTTACATATCTTATTATGTAAGATATGATGTTTATTATTCATGCATGTGTGATGAGACAAAATTAAAGACAGACCATTTCAACAGCTGCTTCTACTCTTGATTTGGGGCATCACTGCAAAAGGATGAAGAACTGACATCTTTGAAAAGACAGGGAAGGATAGCTAGTTCAATCTGTTTCGGCTATGGTTGTTTCTCATTTGTTCTCTACCAAGTTTATTCCACTGTATTTAAGAAAAATGCATTATCATTTTTACTTAAATTCTATTTCTTTCTTTTATCAATATTTTTAAAATATATATTTTGTTTTGACTTCTACTTTTGACTACAATTATGGCCAAGTGGTCTGTCTAGAAAATGGAATCCACCAGTTTGTGGATTCCTCTTCTTTTCCTTTCCTTCTGAAGACACAAGAGCAAGCATCAGTTGGATTCCATTCTGTGGGCATACATCTTGAGGAGCTATGGAAAATAAACAAATAAATGAATGAAACATGGCAACATCTGTGTGGTTCTTCCGGTCACTTGGATTGGAAAAGGAATCTGGGTTGAACTCTATATCATTTTGCTCTCTCAAAGCAAAAGAAATCAAGAAATGGCCACCATTTCTCCATTCCACTGTGGAACTGGCAAGAACCAAAAACAAGTTCAACTGTTCTCAGTAGGCAGCCCAGCAATCCAGTATAAAATGCCTTTGAAGACAGGGAGGGAAGACTGGGGGGGATTCCCACCAGTGTACACAACAGCCAATTGGAACAGAGCATTTGATTAGATTGGAATAAAGGATAGTGGGTGGATCAGAGAAGAGCAAAATTCTGAAGATTTCTGCATTTCAATCTATGGGTTGGTCCAGACTAGTCCAGACTAGTCAGACCACTTGGCCATAATTGTAGTCAAAAGTAGAAGTCAAAACAATATATATAAAATCATATGAATACCAGTCCGGTAATACCACTAAGAATTAAGTCAATTGGCTTAAAAATGCATTGAACATTCTAAAAGATAGATATCATCTCAGGAAATGTCTGCAGATAGGGGAAGATTGGCCATGTAGATTGGCAGCATCTGAGAAGAAATGCTTGTATAAATTAACATTCCCAATGGTTATTATTTGGAAACATAAGTGAGGAATGCTAGAGGAATTTGTTTGAATGCATTTGAATGCAGGCATGCAATGTATGGCCAGGAGGAATTTATCGGTTGAGCAGCAGCATTTTTTGTAGCAGAATAATGCTACTTGTTTTAAAATAGCACACTGTGTCTTGGAGATAGGAGACAAATCCAAAGCTGAGATTTTAACCAGAAGAGACAAAGATAAGGAACAAGAATTAACTCTGGCAGTTAGAAAGTGAAATTGAAAAGGTAGGGAAATGAAACATAAAAGGGAAATCTAAAATCTCAGTGAAACACATCATTCCCTTGACTTTCCGAACCTGGATAAGCCAAGCACCCAGGCATATTGCAGATGGGAGAAAACTTCATTAATCTTCCATGACATATTACTTAGGAGAAGCAAATTTGTAAACCTGATAACTTGTATATTTCTCAGCAGTGAAGGCCATTGAGAAATGATTGCCATTCAAGTTTCAGGGAGTAAATAGTGTGAAAGAAGGAACTACTGAATTAGCTTTCAAGATCTTCCTTCACAGACATGCATTGAAAAGTGAAGGTAGGCACAGCTTCCTTAGCAAGCTTTTTGCATTGTCAGAGCCAATAGTGATGGGCCTCTTAATTTTAAAATCTACAGATCATTTTTCATCTTCCTGCTAGAACGATCAGCTTAGCATTTCTTTTCCCAAGATGCCATTTGCTGACACTTTGGTGTGAAACGCTTCAGACTTCTTACCTTTTAAGTATGCTGGCTCCAGTTTAATCAACAAAGCACTCAGTCAGCAGCAGTCTTTTCTCATTATTAAGGCTCAGGTCTTGCTGCTTGAGCATTTATAATGGAATTCAAATTATTTTTGGAATTGTTATCACAATCTACCACAATTTAGTCTGTGATGGTTTTTTTTCCCACGTTCCAATCTAAATACAGATTCCAGGCACAGTCAAACAGCCATGTTAAAGCACTATCCAAACAGTCCTTGAGCTGACAAGCAAGCATGCCAGATAAAAAATTTGCTGGAATGGGTCATGAATGAGACACATGTTACAAACAAAGGGGCCATATGCCAGAAGCAACCTTGCTGGAACTTAGAAAAGACATACAAGGGTCAAATGTGCCTGGGTCCAGAAGCCACCACTTCTGCTTCACAAAGTTTGTTCTCCATTCATCCATGATTTTTTGTTCAAATAATCTTTGTTTGAACTCCATTATTCACATCTAAAAGTAAAAAAAAAAAAAAAAACATATTTGTTTATCAAAAATCCTATACACCCCCCCCCCGGCTTGGACTTTTTCATTTCATCTCAGTAATTTATTCCCCAGTCATCTCCAAAAATCAGGGATACTTTAGGATAATTGTTCAACCTTGGCAACTTTTAGCATGGCTGACTGGGCCTTCTGAAAGTTGAAAACCACACATCTTAAAGTTGCTATTTTGAGAAATATTAGTCGACAATTTGGACAATTGTTTGGATTATTAACTCCTATAGTCATCTTTCAGTGATAGTAATGGTAGCAGTTGTATAAACTAAGAATAGAATAGAATAGAATAGAATAGAATAGAATAGAATAGAATAGAATAGAATAGAATAGAATAGAATAGAATAGAATAGAATAGAAAGCAGCCCCATGCTCAAGCAGGAGAAACTATACTATTTCAGCAAGTGACTGTCTAGTCTCTTCTTAAAACCCTCCAGTAATGGAGTGCCCACAATTTCTGGAGGCAAGCTGTTCCACTGGTTAATTGTCTTCACTGTTAAGAAGTTTCTCTTTAATTCCAGGTTGCATCTCTCTTTGATAAGTTTCCAACCATTGTTTCTTGTCATGCCCTCTGGTGCTTTGGAAAATAATTTGACTCCCCCTTCTTTGTGGCAGCCCCTTAAATACTGGAATACTGCTATCATGTCACCCGTTTCTTCTTTTCTTTAGACTAGCCCAGTGGTTCTCAACCTTTTTAATTCCACGACCCCAACCGGTCATAAGTCGAGGACTACCCAACCGGTCGTAAGTCGAGGACTACCCAACTGGTCGTAAGTCGAGGACATTCCCTGCCTGGGAGTGCCGCGCATGTGTGGTGCCACCCCCTGCGCCGGCCGAGGTGTAGCTGGCAAGCGGCAGAGATGGTGCAGGCCAACCACCGGCTGGGCCACCAGCTGGCCCAGCCCAAGGAAGGTAAGGCACCCACCGGGCCCCACGCGCACCAGCAACCCTCCCTGCGCCCGCCGGCCTCCCACCTCTGGCCCTCTTTTACTTACATTTTTAATAGTTGCTCAGCAGGGAGGGGTGGAAGCTTCCAGACAACTCGCCTTCACTGTAGACAACTTGCACCACTGTTTGCAGACTGGGGCTTTTGATGGGCTCAGCAGGGCAGAGACAGCCTGGACAATTCCTATTCAAGAGAGTCTATTCTATTGGCTTTCAAAAGCCAATAGAATAAAAGGGAGTAGCACAGCTTGTTTGGCAACCCCTATGAAATGGTCATTCGACCCCAAATGGGGTTGCGACCCACAGGTTGAGAACCGCTGGACTAGCCAAACCCAAGTCCTTCAGCCATTCTTCATATGTTTTAGTCTACAGGCCTAATCATTTTAGTTGCTCTTCTCTCTTTTCCAAGGTTTCAACATCTTTTTTGTAGTATGGTGACCAAAATTGGTTGCAGTATTCCAGGTGTGGTCTCAGTAGAGTTTTATAAAGCAGTACTAATATTTCACATAATCTTGATTCTATGCCTCTGTTTATACAACCCAGGATCATATTAGCTTTTTTGGCTGCTACTGTATACTGCTGTCTCATAGTCAAGTGATTGTCAAGAAAGTAAATACATTTCTTTTGAGTCTTGACCTCTGTTGCTACAATGTCTATGTTTTTTTTTTTTTTAGCAGCTGGTTTCTCTTGTCTTTATTTGGTTTCTCTTGCCTTTATTTACCAACTTCCCAGGCTAGCTGTGAGATTTATTGGTTAGAGCTGGGACTGAAAGATAAACATAGATGATGATGAAGCCCTATAGTTAATATATGGTACTATAAATTTGACTTGGATATTTATTGGGTCATTGCAGTCTCCTGCTACATGTGGTCATGGATAAAGCCCTTCAAAACCTGAGCTTCAATCACTATAAGTTTTCTTCTCTTAGCAACTTAGCAACCATATGGTGGCACAATAGCTCTACACTTCACCAGATGGCAGGCCCTGGATGGCCCCAGGCCAGACTAAGATTATATCCTCTAGAAGGTTATACCAACATGAAATAAAGCATTATGTTTTTATAAACAGATTACGAAAATATTGTCTGACAGCACACATTAAATAGGATTAATTCAGTAGGCAGAAACTGCAAAGGAGTCCCATTCCACGTGCTAATAATCCCTTCTATAGACTACAGTTTGCAACTCTGATAATATAAGATATAGCTGTTTTTCAGCTACCCTGGCTTGCCTTTTTAAAACCACCTTTGGTTTATCAGCCAAACAGAACTCTATTATAGGAAGAATGCCTGCAAGGCAGCATTTCGTAAACCCGTTCCTATGACTCACAGATCCAGATTTGTATCTGAAATGGTTGAAAAGGTATATCCAAGAGCTGTACTGATACTCTTGTTGGAAATGCTAGGACACCTGCTAGAAGATTCTTTAAAAGAAATTAAACTCATTAATTAAATGAATGGTTAATGAAAAAAAAAAACCAGAGTTGTTGCACATCAGTGTGGCAGCATTCCATTTGCTATTTTTGGCAAGGCAATTGAACCAGAGAGATTTCTATATCCTGAGGATCATCTTTAAACTCATTTAAACCTTGATTTTGGAACAGAAAATCAAGACCTTATCATACTTAGTATCATCATAGTGTAAAGTGCTGACAGTCCTTATCAACTGTTAGATCGTTTTGTTGGAATGGATTGGGAGTATGATAAGGTCTTTTTTTCCCCATTGATGTTGGATAATTCACCAGAGCCTTTGATCTGTGGAAAGAGCAAATATGGGGTTTTTTGTGGGGTGTAAAACCCATAGTTTGCCTTTCTACATGTGGAAGGGTTAGGTATATGGGTGGGCAATTGAGATTTTGAAGCTTTCTCTCTTTCCCATCTCTCACTCTCATGAGAAGGAATGTCTTAAGGAACAAATGGTTTGAGGAACCCATTCTCAGGGGTCTATTTTTTTAAGGAATGGAACCAATTTCTTAAGCCTTAACAAGTTTCCCATTTCATCCCTTCCAAAATCTGAAGAGTGCTGGGATACCACAAGCAGCCTGAAGATTGCCATTCTTGGTTTAATATATTCACATACTGCACAACAATCTACATGAAACTTAACAATCAAGTTAAGTTTATATTAAATCCTAAATTATCAATTTGTCCTACAAATTGCATGCCTCAGTGCATATTATGAATCTCAAACTGCAATTGAAAACTACAAAATTTAAATCTGACCAGTTGGTGATCAAAACATAATCAGTGCATAAAGTCTCATCTAAACCCCTTAGTAGAGTTGAATGTGTTTATCTAGAAGCTTTTGGCATGCAAGTCACAAGAATATATAATTCTTAAGGGTTTAAGTTTAATACAGTCTATTAATATTAACATCAGCTATGGTCTTAAATTTCTTATTCTTGGGCTTCTAGCTGAATGTATTTGATGCAAAATAAACCAACAACAAATACAATCTTTGAATCACCACATTTGTAGAGACAAGGAAATGCTATGGTCAGATTCTTTACTTATTTATAGAGATGGACTAAACTTTTAATGAAGGAACCATTCCATCCATGGAACAGGTGGTGGTTTATATTAGTTTGTGTCCATGCAGAAGTGAGTGGGCCAGAAAATAGACACAGGCATAAACACACACAGTCTGTCTGTCTGTCTGTCTGTCTGTCTGTCTGTCTGTCTGTCTGTCTCTCTCTCTCCCTCCCTCCCTCCCTCCCTCCCCCCCCTCTCTCTCTCACACACACACACACACACACATACACACACACACACACACACACACACACACACACACACGCACTTTGGAATTTCCCCCCCCCCCCTAGGCCATAGTTTAAAATACAGTTGCTCTTGGTATAAATCCTTTGGAGGGAGATGGAAGTAAAAAAAAAAAACAGAAACATTAAAAAGCAAAAAAGCAAAACATTAAGCTTTTCTTGATGACATCCTTGAAGTTGGCAAAAGCTGAGGGAAAATGAAAGCATCAGGAGTATCAGGAGCAAGCAAGGTATTGGGATATGTTATATTCAGACTGTCAGAAAACAGGTGAAGGGGGGAAAGGAAACCCTATGAAGATCAGAGGTGGGTAAGCCATCATACAAACCACTTTGGACACAGAGTGGCTGATGATGAACATATCTCTTGCCAACTGGCCCTATAAAATCAGTCTTCAAAAAATGTTCAGGATTATTTTTTGATGATACCAGCTAAGCATACAGGTTTTGTTGTACCAAACCACAGCTGATCCAAAATAGAGTTCATTATAAAACATATTACCTCTCTTGTGCATACTTCTGCTCACAAAATGTAAGTATCTCCTGCTTTTCCTTGAGAAACTCAGTATGGCCTACGTAGTACTAACTTTCCCAATTTTATTCCCGAAACAATCACCATGTGATCTAAGCTGAGCTGAAAAATAGCATCTGATCCAAAATCTCCTCTTAAACTTCTATTGTTGAAAATGGTTTTGTAGTCAGATCTCATCTATCCTGTGCCTCACATTATTCCTGAAAATGTTTTATTTTATAAAAACAAACATTGATCTTAATCTGCAGCATGTGTTAGCAAATGCCATTAATTAAAACTTTTTCTCTGTTAATTATTATACCAAATATTGTAAAGAGTTCTTTAGAACAGAGGCCCTCAACCTTTGGGGCACCAGGGACCAGTTCCAGGGAGAAAGGTTTTTCCATGGACCAGAGAGTGCATGGTTTTGTATGCTGTCTGCATCCTGTGAGGGGGGCGGGACTTTGCTTGTTTGTGCAGACTGGTTGTTGGCATGCAGCGGTCCGGTACCGGTCCACGGACCAGGGGTTGGGGACCTCTGCTTTAGAAAGAGAGTATAAAAACTGCTGGTTTTTTTTTAAATAAAAATGAACTTAAAATACCCCACTAGCTTATTAATATTTAAAATATTCACCTCAATATAAATCAGAGGTGAGAGCTGATTTGTTTCCTTTTGGTAGAAGAAAATCAGGAAAGTGTGAATAGCAAGCTGTTGACAATCTGATAATTCAGTGAGTATTGCTATTTCTGATTTTGAAAATCAAGGGCTAAAAGAAGACACTTGAGCATTTATCTTATTATCTCAGGTCCACGTTTTAATGTACTTAAAGTCAGAGTGTAATGCCAACTAAGAAATGGTTTGCTTTATATATAGCCCTTCTTTAATGCTTTTTTCCAAGATATTAATAACAGATAGGCACTTCAGCACTGTGAATCATACTAAAGTGGCATTTAACATTTTTTTTAAAAGAACATACATGGTTCCTGCATAATATAGAAACTAAGCTTGCTGTACAAAAAAAGTACTTTAAAAGCACTGATAATAGTGTTAAAAGGCTCTATTTGATTTTGCCCTATCTTCTACATTCATGCTCTGCCTAGCTGCAAGATTTGTTGCACTCATTTGAATTAAATAGTTTCCATCTTGAATCAGAAGAAACATTTATATGAAAATCAAAAATTTTCCTGCAGCCTTCACAGTGGATTTTTTTCTTTTTTTAAAAAAGTAAAATATTTAAAGCAGAGACAAACTAAAGTATAACTCTTGTCTATTTCAACATAGCTTACCAGAGATAGATCCTGCTAAGTTTTACCTGGTTTTATTATGAGAAGACTGATTTGACTCACAGATTAGATTAGAAAAGGAGATTATACAATCACAGCCTAGCTTTAACATCTTTCTCACATATTAGCAAAGATTGAACTTGTCCACATTAAAATCTACTTTATTTTTTTTAACCAAATACAAATTAAAGCACTTCAATCTATTTTATTCAATAATAAAAAAGCTTTTAAAAACTCACATTATTTTGATACATAATGCATAACACTTACAATATTATTCTAAAATACAACTTTAGCAATCAAAATTTATCTGAAATGTTACAAAGCTTGTATGACAAAATAGCATAATTGCCTTTCAGAATTTTTTGGGGAGAAAATGAGATGGCCTCCCTTTGGAAGAACCTCCACAGCTCAGCATAGCCATTAAAAAAATCCATGGTTCTAATGCTAGAGAGGCTGATTTACAAGGAAGAACCCTATCAAATAGACTGGTCTTAGTGCTTTCAGGACTATAAAGTTCATCACTAGCAGACTATATTATGGTATTCCAATCTGTGTGGCAAGAGTCACAGATTTTCCCCTGACAGCTTCTTTTAACAAATAGGTCACAACATTTTAGACCATTGTTAATATTTGAAATCTCTTAAAGACCAACTCTACATATAACTTATTTCTGGCACTGAGATAAGAAGTAACCAAGGCATTTACCTGTCTGCCTAGTTCTGTATATTTACCACGAATGGACATTGCTTATACATCAACTTCTTCTAGTCTAAGGTGCTTCTGGCCATTGCTTATGACAGATTATTGGGGATTAAGAATAATCCCTTAGAATCTCCAAGACAATGAAATCATGTTTTCAGTTGGTCTACAGATAGGATGTAAATTCCTGTATTATCTGCATTTATCAAAAGAAGGTCCAACTTGTCAAGATTTGGTTTGACTTTGTCAGATTTATTCATTTCCAATATTGTTGCAAGTCTCAACAACCTGGAAATGAAATAACAATATTAATTACCAATTAAATATTAACAATATTTATATATCACCCACATAAAGATTAATTCTGAGACTCTCAAATTCTGATTGAATCTCTCCAATGTTTTTAGGGAAATGTTAAGTAGCATGTAGGATAGAGGCAAGAGATGATCATTTCTTACTAGAAAGCTCTGAAGCTATCCAATATAGGTTTCCAAAACTGCAAATCAAAGATGAAGGGAGCATGACTAATAGTGTGAAAAATGACTGTGAGGTTCTTCATAATCAAAATGAGAAAATTATTTCTGTGTAGTTTACAGTTCTTTCATTCCTCAAACTGGTCTCAAACTAGATTGATGTAGATCAGTGGTTCTCAACCTTTTTAATGCCGCGACCCCCAACCAGTTGTAAGTCGAGGACTACTCAACCGGTCGTAAGTCGAGGACTACTCAACTGGTGCAGCACCGTTTGCAGAATGGGACTTTTGGCGGGCTCAGCAGGGCAGAGACAGCCTGGACAATTCCTATTGGCTTTTGAAAGCCAAAAGAATTAGACTCTATTCAAGAGAGTCTATTCTATTGGCTTTCAAAAGCCAATAGAATAAAAGGGAATAGCACAGCTAAGGAAAAGGGGGAAAAAATGGCGGACTGCATTGTTTGGCGACCCCTGTGAAATGGTCATTCGACCCCAAATGGGGTCCCGACCCACAGGTTGAGAACCACTGATGTAGATCAACATACATTGGCCATTGTACATTGCTCCATTTGCCAGAAAAATCTTGAATTGAGAGGCCACTATATACCTGACAACTTTTCCAAGAATAGAATATTAGGAAACTTGGAAATTCATCTACTTTGCCATTTTCCCCCTTAATGGCATTGTTTTTAAACTTGCAGAAAGACAGGGGGAAAAAACAACAACATTCAGCACTCCCACCATTTTTGATTACCAAGGGGAATATATATCTCACAAATAAATACAATTTTCAAATTCCTCTTGGTATATGGGCAGTTATAAATTTCCATAAATATTATATGGAAACATTGTGTTCCATATATCTAATAGATAGGCATCTTATGTCTCTACAGCATTCTTCCCTTGCTATATTAAATTTATCAAATACCCTGATCAGGCCTTGCCTCTATAGATGGATCAATACCAATTTTATTGCTTGTGTTAGTAGGGCTTTTTTTTTCTTTGCTCCACATTTTCCCATTAATCTATTAAAGAGCTGTGTTCACTTTTGCACGCAATGTTTCTGACCTAGACAGATGTTGAATGTGACCGGGTGTGTGGGCTCCGGAATGGTAATCAAGCTCCTTTCTACTCTTAGAGCACTGCTGAAATAACTTTATGAATTTTTCATTGCACGTCTTTTCCAGTTAACATATATTTCCAAGCATAACATTATATGAACTGCCCTGAAACAAGAAAATGCTATATGCTATTGTCAAGGTCAAGGACAAACTTGATTTTTTTTTTCTTAGTCATCTGATTCCTGGATGCATAGCTTAGGCACAAAGAAAGTTATAAAGAAACTGGGAGGGAAAAAAGTTTAAACTCCTTAGAAGTACCTGCTAATTGTTGGAAGGTTTTCAACAAAAGAGCAGATAGAAAAATATGGGAATATTGGAATGAAAGACTAGTATATGGATCAATGGAAACTGTAATTGAGAGAGCCCGGAATCAGATACTCCCTGGCCTGGGAGGAAGAAAAGACCGGGACAAAACTGGAGACAGATGAAGCCAGAAAGGGAATCTGTAATGTAATAACAGCGGGGGAAAACCCGGACTTAGGTTCCAAACAATGGTAGGGCAAAATCACCCAGGTACAGAGTAACTGTGCAAGAGGGTATTAAAAAGAAAGTGGTCAGAATTTCCAAGCTTGTGTTGTAGATACAGTGAACATCTGCAATGTCAGGAATGGAATGGCAGAAAGGATCTTTTTCTTCTCTGGCACTTGTGGAATCACAAAATAAGTAGCATATTGGAACCAGAAACACCATGTTAATACTTGATTTATAGAAAATGAAAGGCTCTGCTTTTCAGGGAAGGACAATATGAAGAATCCATTATAAAAGCTCAAACTTAAAAAAGGAAAGTAATATGATCTGGGAAATAATTTTAAGTAGAAGGTACTTCTTGAAATTGTTAGGAAAACTTTGAAATAAAGACATTTGGAAAAAAAACAAACCACAATTTGCTTACTAGTTATATGCACACAGTATCCACAGTTATTACAGGTTTAAGCATCAAAAATACCTCAAATTGCTCTGCCATATACAGGAACAATACAGAAACAAGATAAAGAGCCATTTATCCCCATAAAAGATTTCTTTAGAAGCTATCCAGACATTGGTTTTTCCTCCAGGATTCCAAAGAAAGAGGATATTTAGGTTTACCAGATTTGAAATTCTATTTTGATGCTTGCTGCTTAGTCTGGATGAAAGTCTGGGTGACTCTCCAAAATAAGAGATTACTCAAATTAGAGGGCCAAGAATTAAGATTTGGATGCCATGCCTACTTATAGTATGAAAAGGTTAGATGAAAGTTGATTTTAAGAATCATTTTCTTAGACATGCCCCCATCCCCAAGGGTTTGGAACAAATATAAAACAAGATTTTGTATGAAAGGTCCTCTTTGATTGTCATCTCAGGAAGCTGTTTTTTTTCCAGAAAAGATATAATGGCAAGCCCAGACTGATGGACTTATGAATAATAATTTTTAATTAAGGTGAACATCTATGGAGATTCTCAGTCATCTGGGTCATGGTTGTCCCAAAGGTGCTTTTTCAAAAGGCAACTGGACTTTTTTGTTGTCCTGAAAACAAAGAAAACAAAGGAAAAAACAAAGTCTAAAGGTGCTACAGAAGAGTCACAATGTTAAGCAGGCTGACCATTTCGGGTTCCTCAGAACCTTGGACCTAGTTAAGCGTCAATTCTGGTGGCCCCAGATGAAAGTGGAGGTAGAGATTGCCTCTCAGAAGGAATGATCCAAAGCCCATTCCCTGCTGTTTATGGTCTTAAACATTTACAATAGCATTGAGTGCAAAGCATGGAGAAAGGAGAAAGCCCTCAAAGATCAAAAACTTAAATGGAAGTATAGAGATATAATACAAATCATAAAGAAAGCATGATAGGCCAAAGACAAAAAAGAATGGAACAGAACAAAACAAATGGAAGACTCCTTGAGAATCGGAGGGGGGGGGGGTTAGGAGAGAAAAAAAATAGCACCATATTTGTTATCAAGAAATGAAAGTGGCCATATATAACTAATCTCTGAACTTTATGGAGCTCAACCCAAGCCTGAAGAAACACTGTGAGGGAGAGATAGTCATGTCAAGAATGGTAGATATAAATAATGAGTGTAAGAATGAGTAAGATAAATGTTGGTCTACTAGCATATCCACATTCACGTTATAAATGTCCTGGTCTTGATATATAAAGCAAAAGAAATATGAAGAAATGTGAAGGAAAAGTTAATTAGAAGAAAGCAAAACATATGCAAAAGAAAGAGAGAAATGCTAGCATTCACAAGGACTTTGTCACTTACACTTTCTGTAGAATTTCATTTCAATCTAAAAGGCGTTGTGAGCAGAAAGAAATTAGAGGAACATCACTGGCATTTCAAGGATGGCAAGACTAATTATAATCATTTTTTTGAAGGAACAGATGAAGGCTAGGCAAGGGAGCACTGGATAAAAGAACATGTGTGGATACCAACATCAGTAAGAAAATTATATAAAAGAGTCAAAGGGATATGTGGAGAACGTAAAAGCTAATCCTGAAAACAAAACAAAACCTACTGGGAACAGGACTGGAGTTTGTCTGAGTTGAAAGACATTCAGAGTTAGATAAAGGAAAAAATAAGACAGTTCACCCTCTTGCTTATTATTTAGCTGGAAGGCTAATCTATGGTTCCTGGGAGGTCATTCCAGGAACCAATACTTATATTGGATTTCCTTTTTAATGTCTGTCATAAACCTGAGAAGGGAATCCTCACATCTCTTTGCATTTTTCTAGTATTTCGCTATCCTAAATGACCCTAGTATTACTAGGAAGATATCAATTAACCTTTTTGTTCTCTATAATAGCTTTTAAAATCATTCATCATCACTCAAGCTCAGAATTTCATAGAGAGATGAGTGAAGCACTCGTCTCTTTTTCTACAAGTCTCAAATTGCCTGTTGTTGGGAGACCTGATATTCTTTGTGAATTATATTAAATTTCATACAACAACAGCGGATTCTTTCCTAAATGCTTGTTCTGTATGATTAGGGATGTTCAGGTTTGTATTTCATAAATCTTAAAAGAAAAAAAAATTCTAAGGATTCATTTTAATGTTCATTTAAACTCCTTTGCCTTTTTCACATATAGCTTTATGAATACATAAAAGGCCTACAAGAATGCCAGGTCTAGTTTCTTTGATGACAACCCACCTGCTAGCAAGACTCCCCATAGAACACCGCTTGAGTTTGAAGGAAACCAATTTTATCGCATGTAGACTTCACAATACAAGAAATGAGAACTCTGATTTGCTTATGCATTATGAATCTTCCTCCTTTTAAATAGAATGTGATTTTGTATCAGTCTGAGAGTGCTGCTGGTGTGCTGTGTCACATCATATCAAGGGGATGGATCTAGTTACATGCAGATGAACAACTTCTTCAGACACCTATAATGAATATCTGAAAAGAACTTTGGTCTATTTCAGAGATAAGTGTGATATGGCACAAGAAGAATCTCCATTTGTGTTTGATTGCTGCATTGTGTCTATTTGTACACACACCACAAACACTACGAGTTTATAAATTCCATCTAAATTTTATACACACATGAGCAGAATTCAGTGGGTAGACTGTTACAGAAAGAGAGAAGGAATCCAAAGACAAACCAACCAAATTTATAAAAATGGATCTCATAAGCTAGGAATAATAATTGACAATATATCAATCTTGCTCCAGTGACCTTAATTAGACAAGGCTTCTCTTTAAATACACTCATTTTCTGACCCTAATCCTAACTTCTTTCAGCAAGTTACTCCTGAATAACCAAAACAAATTGACTACGCTTTGGTATAGCAACTTCATTTGTCTTTGGCTGCTTTTCTGGTGCTCTTGGAGAGTGGAAGAATTTTTGACAGAGACAACTATATGCAGGCAGGAATGGTGGAGCCAGTAAGTGTTTCAATATTGTTGCTGGGAGTTGGCTACATAGACTCTGCTGTTGGGGATACATTCTTTTGATCCTCTTCCTCTCCTAAGATCAGGCCATTAAATACCTGAAATTCTTTGATTTTGTACAATGCCCTGTTTCAAATTTATGATTGCAATAAAATTGGTTGCTTCCATTCCATAATTAAGTAATTTGATAACAAAATAACTGCTCTTTTAAGCTAGGTTGATCATGGTGGTGCAAGAAACAAAAGTTTGTGATTGATATTGTATCTTGAATTGAATGAATTTGACTGGATAGTTGACTGAAGATGACTGTTCTGTTATGGACCTAATTCCAAACCAGGACAGAAATCATCATCTGTGCTAACAGAATATCTTGAGTGAGACAGAGTCCTGGATTTATGATCTGACAGCTATGTACTATTACCCACACAGACTTCCTATATGACACAGGTTTGGAGGCGCTGCATATATAACTTTCTTCCACTTCATTACGCAGAGCAGAACTATTAAGTAGTGATATCAAGGAAGGCAAGCCACCAAGCATTGTGGATGACTAAAGATCCCATTAATATAGTATTGTATCATTTTGTCCTTGGATTGGACCAAAGGAAATGTCACTGCATGATGAACATCATAAAGCCCTAGGAAATAACAACAACAACAACAACAACAACAACAACAATAATAATAGGAAAAAGGAAGAAATTGAGATAAGGGAAACTTTGGTTACCTAAAGCTTGGAAATTATAAATACCAAATGTTAATTTGAATATTGATGGGAAATTAAAGCTTGGGAAAAAAGCAATAACAGGACATTGATTGTACATAAGGATTGAATGCAAACACAATTAAGAGATGTATAAGCTAAAAATTATTGATAAATGTAACAAAGATGTTTTTACTTAGTTGATAATAATAATAACTGTATTAGCCTAATATGAGATAGTAGAGAGAGAGAGGAAATACCTGATGTTGTAACTTGAGATTTATACTAAAGACTTATGTATGTTATTGAACTATTTATTAACCCAGTCACCATCTTGCTTTTTAAATAAATATTTAATATTTAATAAATAAATATTAATAAAATATTATGTAGCTTGACTCCCTCTTCTTTGTGGCAATCCCAGGGATATTGGAACACTGCTATCATGTCACCCCTAGTCCTTCTCTTCATTAAACTAGACATATCCAATTCCATCAACTATTCCTTATATGTTTTAACCTCTACTCCCCTAATCATCTTTGTTGCTCTTCTCTGTACTCTTTCTGGAGTCTCAACATCTTTTTTACATTGTGGTGAGCAAAACTGGATGCAGCATTCCAAGTGTGGCCTTACCAAGGCATTGTAAAGTGGTATTAACATTTCTCGTGATCTTGATTCTATACATCTGTTAATGTAGCCTAGCACTGTATTGGCTTTTTTGGCAGCTGCAGCACACTGCTGGTTCATATTTAAGTGATTGTCCACTAGGACTTTGAGATCCCTCTCACAGTTACTATTGAGCAAGTTACCACCTATACTATACCTGTGCATTTGGTTTTTCTTGCTACAAAGAAGAGGGACTCAAGCTATTTTCCAAAACACCTGAAGGCAAAACAAGAAGCAATGGATGGAAACTAACCAAAGAGAAAAGCAACCAAGAACTAAGGAGAAATTTCCTGACAGAACAATTAATCAGTGAAACAACCTGCCTCCAGAAGCTTTGAATGCTCCAACACTGGAAGTTTTTAAGAAGAGACTGGACAGCCATTTGTCAGAAATGGTATAAGGTTTCTTGCCCAAGCAGGATGACCTCCAAGGTCCCTTCCAACTTTATTATTATTGTTGTTGTTGTTATCATTGTTGTTGTTGTTGTTGTCATTGACCTAATGGAGGCATTGCTGGTGCACCTCTTTGCTGGACATAAATAATTTCTGTTAAGAATTATATTTATTAAAATTAAAAACATTAATCTCTTTCAGGTTATGGTATCTTCTGAAACTTTTTACCCATGGAGAAGTCATTTAGAGAAAAGCTCATTGAATTTCCATTAACATGGAAATCATTGGATACGATCCAGCTGAATTTAAAAGTCAAAAATGTCCTTTAATTCTTTAATTCTAAGTGATGTTTGTGATTTGTATTAAAATCTCATGTTTAATACTTCCTTTTAAAATGTCATCAAATAATTGATTTTTATGGAATTATGTCTTATCTTCTTATGGCACTCCATATATATTGTTTTAAGATGGTTAGTTAGGCTAGAATGTAATTCATCTGGGGCCCTGTTTGTCAGTAAGCCTATAAGCCTAGGAATAAAAAGGACAATCAGAAATTTTTAACAAAGCAAAAGCAGACTTTTAGAAAAACTTCTATCCAGCAGCAGTACCAAAAAGTTTTTGATTATAATCCCTGGTATACACTGGATTGTGTTCAATTTCTCAGAATAATAAAGTAAAGATGAATTGCCTGAGTGACAAATGCATGACAACATTAAAACTTCAGGCAAAAGTTTCTTGAAGGAAATGTGGGACCCAGATGTTTCATCAAATTTGAAATAAAACAATCTGACTGGCAGAAAAATAGCTGCTTGCTAAGTCTGAAAGATAGTTTAGTATGATGGATTCTCAAAACAAAATTTGATATCAACATTCAGTGAGAATAAATGTTCTTTCATGGAAAAAAAGGCAGTTATGTGGACAACTGTACCAATGCAGAGGTTACTTTGAAATAACATGCCTTGATTAGTTATTCAATATGCTAATCATATTGAATGTACCTATGTCCCTATGTAAAAATATACATAGCAACATAGGTACATGCATACATACATGCATATATACATATTCATGTAGCACTACCAAGTTTTATTGGGTCTTGGATTCTTGGCTTATATATTTTCCCTCCATCTCATTTTTATTTATTTCTTGAAATTCCTTAAACCAGTGTGTTGAAGTTCATTTCTTAACATTTTCCATCAACACTAAGTTGATGTCCCATGCATCAAGAAAGCAGCAGACTGAAAAAGAGTAATTGGAACCTTATTCAAAGAAATGCATGAAATCACAAAAGTCAATCATCCAGAAAGCTTAAAGCTCCTATTTAAAAAAAGAGTGCCAGCTTTCAGATTCAAATGAAGGGACCTTCTGTGGAACAAAAAGATGCACAGATCTGACAACAAACACCAGCATGTAATCTGAAGGCATAGTCAGACACTGAACAGAATGTAAAATTCTGACTGTTTTTGTGTGTTCAACTTTATATTTTGTGGGTCTCTCTCTCTTCTTTCTCTCTCTCTCTCTCTCTCTCTCTCTCTGTGTGTGTGTGTGTGTGCGAGAGAGAGAGAGAGAGAGAGAGAGAGAGAGAGAGAGAGAGAGAGAGAGAGAGAGAGAGAGAGAGAGGGGGGGGGGGAGGGAAGGGCAGAATTCTGCATATTACAGAATTGTCTAGTAATTGAAAAACTAATAGCTGAACACTGAGATGCCTTTACATACAAAAATAACGTAAACATGTTATAATAATTTGCCAGAAAAAAATGGAGACTATTGGGATAATATGAATTCAGAGCAATTGCAAAGGATTATTATACAGATGTTCCATTTCACTAGATTTAAAAGCAGGAGTGTTAATCTCAAAGTGAAGAAACCTAGTTTTATGTTAAACTACGGTATTTTATCTTACTCTAATATAATCATAATAATTTCTTTTTATACCTCAGATTGCTAAGGCAAATTCTTTCAAATAGATCCCCACTGCATATTTTGACTTTATTCAAATACCCTAGATTAGATTATTTCTATCTCCCTGTTCAATATAAACTATATTCTGAAGCCAAATGCCTTTTAAGCAATTTGTTGATACATAAACAACTCAGTATCACATTATCCTCCCTATCTTCATATGGATAAAATATTCAAGTCTTTTCATATTTCTAGGAGCACATATTTGATAAGGGCAATTAGCAAAGAGGCTTTAAATCCAAATTGATCCCACTCCAAGTCTACTCTTCATCAGCATTCAAGGTGTAAATTTCAACTCATCTCAAAGAAATACAGACCCTTTCTGGATGCCAGCAATATTCTCTTTGCCCTTCTCGTGCTTTTCTCATCTTAGTAGGTCAGACCATTACTTTATAAATAGAAGAATCCAGGTGCTTTTCATATCAAAGTAATTAAGCAATTTAATGAAAATGCATTAAGCTGTGTCCATCCCATTCTGCCAGTGTTTTGAGCAGAAAGTGCTGTATATTCACAAGCATTATGAAACATGGGTCTCTGCTGTCACCAACAGGTTATCTTACCACATGAATTTGAAGGGTTCCTTCTCAACTATTTTTCCACCTCAGAGAATGCAAAATATAAAGTGCAGATTATGTATCTCAGAAGCTTCCTTTACATGTGTCATTATCTATCTATCTATCTATCTATCTATCTATCTATCTATCTATCTATCTTCCATCTATCTATCTATAGTATCTATCATTTATCTATCATCTATCCTATGCAATTTGGGGAAAGGTGTGCAGATAAGATAAGATGATAAGATAAGATAAGATAAGATAAGATAAGATAAGATAAGGTAAGGTAAGATAAGATAACCTTTATTGTCATTTTTATACTGTGGGCACAATGGCACACATCAAAAATGAAATTTAGTTGCCCACTCTCAAAGTGAAACACATACATGACACACACCTAAATATACTATGAACAACATATGTATAGACCCACATCCCTACATATACGTAGCAAATAAATATTAAATATTGTCCATCTTGAATATATAATGGAAGGAGGAAGCTTGAGAGTTTGCAAGGTTAATGCTGTATGGAATGAAACTCTGGCTGAATCTGGATGTTCTGCTTTGGATATCACGAAGCCTCCTCCCAGAAGGTAACAAGGAAAACAGGTCATGAAGAGGATATGTAGTGTCCCAGATAAACTTACGCACCCTGCTCAAGCAGTGCTTCTGTGCTATGTCCTGGATGGGAGCGAGGGAACTGCCAATGATCTTTTCAGCTATTCTCACCACTCTCTGCACTGCCTTCCTGTCTGAAGCAGTGATGCCTCCAAACCAGACTGTGATGCTGTATGACAGGATGCTCTCGATTGTCCCCCTGTAGAAAGTGGTCAGGACAGGGGAAGGAAGATGTGCTTTTCTAATGCGGTGCAGAAAATGCAGGCACTGCTGTGCCCGCTTCACCAGTTTCTCACTGTTGAGTGACCAAGTCAGCCTACTCGCTAGCTGCACACCCAGGAATTTAATGCTGGTAACCATCTCCACAGGTAAATCATTTATGCACAGAGAAGTGTGGCTGTGCCTGCCTTTTCTGAAATCAACAATGATCTCTTTGGTTTTTCCGGTATTTAAAATTAGGCTGTTTTCCTTACACCAGTTCAACAATCCTTGAACCTTCTTGAGGTAAGCTTCCACCTTGTCATCCTGAATAAGGCCCACTACTGTTGTACAAAGAAAAAAAAATCAGACCTCATGTGTTTTGATTAGATGTCTAACAGATCTAAATTCAGCACTTGTAAGCTATCATGTGAACTATATCTGCCTAAAATCTTCACTCTTACACTGCAATTAAAAACTCAGGAGCCTTTGCATTTGGACATCCTTTAACCAGGGATCTTTTTTTTTTTTTTCATCTTCCATGGATTGTTTCTTTCCTCTTTACTATTGGCTGGGCTGGCTGAGGCCAATCAGAGTTGGGTTAGCAGAATTGGAAAGCCACAGGTTTCCTAGTTCTGCTACAGCCCCCAAGTCAAAACCCCTTCAAATTTCAAGTTCACAAAAGAACAGGGATGCTGAAGAACTGGATACGGCAAGGTTTCCAAGCATTTGATATAACAACTTTCTTCTTCTCATGCCCACTTCCTTCTGAATACAGTCTTTCATATGGCCAGAAGCTAAAACCAGGGTCATAGGGTGATTTCAGATAGATGACTCCTAGCAAACAGAAGATACTTGGTCTCTCTTGATGGATTGGAATGATAATAGGAAAACATTTTAAAGTGTGGGACCTTTACATAATGTTATCTAAAAAGAGCCTTGCTGAATCTGACCTTGTTTTATTCTAGGATTTCATTTCACTCAGCATCCTGCTTTATGTATTTGGGTGTTTGCAAACAGGAGTATTAAGGCATACATTGTAGGGGGATATTTTGGAGCTTGTGTTTTCACTATTGTACTATTGCATCTTGGAAGGAAGAGATTGAAGAGCAGCTAGGTGGATGGATTCTATTACAGTGGGGAGTTACCATTCAAAGACCAGAAAGATCAGCTTGGGGACAAATCCCAAAGGTGCTTTTTCAAAAGGCAACTGGACTTTGTTTTTCCTTGAAGATGTTTCACTTCTTATCCAAGAAGCTTCTTGGATAAGAAGTAAAAAATTTTCAATGAAAAACAAAGTCCAGTTGCCTTTTGAAAAAGCACCTTTGAGAGAACCATGACCTGAATGACTGAGAATCTCCATAAACACTTGGAGACAAATCATCTAGGAGGAAATGTATCCATATGTTAGCTAAGGGTCAACACCAACTTTGCACATAATCAATGAGAACTCTTGCAACTGGCATTTGAAGTAGCATTGCCTCCAGTTTGGATGCAACAGTGTGTCCTCAAGACTGAAATCACTCAAAGAATCTAAAGCAAAAGCACATTTTGTTCTCCTCAGATATTTTTAATTTGGAAAGTATATGTTAGGATGCCTATCCAATTTGTATAGATGAGAAGCAGAAAAGGGACTGTGCCATTGCTCCTTGCATAGGATTGGATTCAGAAGTATTTAATCTTAGAGGAGCACCAATGAGGTTGTGGTTAACTGGATCCCATCAAGTTGAGCAAGTCTGCTGTAAGCATGATGCAGGTTTTTTTTTTGGGGGGGGGCGAGAGGAGGAGAAATAAGAGGATGAAATCCAATTGCATTTGAGGTTAAAAAAAAAAGACCTGCTTTAAAAAACAGCAGCTTAGCAGGATAGGCTATGTACTTAACCTTTTCCCTCCCTACTGCTTCTTTGTTGCAAAAGCCACACAAGAGGCCCCTTTTCAATCCCGCAGGGAAACAGTGGGTAAAGAACTGATTAGGAGCAGAGAAACAGCAGGTAGAAATAATGTCAGTTGCACAACTGATATGAAAGGACCTTGATGCTGCAACACAAAAGAGTTTCTTCATCTAAAAGAAGATTCTTTGATAATGTCCAAGATAGAAATGTCCAGTTATTTTATGACTGATCATTAGACTTGTGACTAAAGGAAAGTCGTGCATAAAGCTGAACAATTTAGAGAATTGTGTGTGTGGTGTGGAGAGGGACTTAGACATGAATGGTTTCCCAAATGTCAGAATTACTACTGGGGAGAAGAAGCAGACAAATCATCTCCCCCCAAAAATAATCTAATAATAGTGTTGAGATTTTGTAGGCATACTAATGTTTTGAAATTCGTAGAAAATAAATCAGGTCTCAAACTGAAATGGTCTGTGAGATATGGTTAACTGTACTGTAAGGTACATTGGGAGCAAGCAGACCCAAATCATGAAGAATTGTTGGCCTGACCAGATGAACACTTGATTCATTGAACTTTGTGAACAAAAATCTTCATAATTTAAAACTAAAAATCTAAAACTAACATATTTTAAAATTAAGACTTTTTGATTATGCCAAAAATATTTGTAAAGACCACATCTTTAGGGCTCAGTTTCATATCTTATTTCCCATGGCACAAAAATATCTTGCAAAGTGTTTTGTAAATATCCTCATGATATCGCCTCTAATTTATCCCCACTTCATTGCTGAGATGCAAAACTTTCCATGAGGACAATCTCAAATGCCTCAGGAATGAGTCTATATAGTAGCTGGCACAATCAGAGAAAATGGTCTCCTTAGCCTGTCTGGTCTGGCAAATCTGCAATGGACACCCTGAAAAAAAGACCAGACATCTTACATTTCCAGGAGATCATCCATGCCAGGCAGGAATCTTTCTGTATGATGCTTATTTCCAGTGTATGTATGTCTACTGCAGAAATTGTAAAATAGGAAAAATCTGTCTGTCCCCTGATGTCCCCGATCCCCAAAATAGGGATGGAAGAGGAAAGATCAGAAATAATTTAATAATTCAGTAAACAATTGGAGAACAATTACCAAATTCTAGGAGTTTCAAATTGAAATTGAACACTTATGGGGAAAAATCCATTATTATACCAATTGTAATTGGAACCATTGGAGTGATACCTAAAGGACTTCCCTCATACCTGGAAATATTGAATTCATCAGACCTGAACACTCTAATTTTATTACAAATCACCTTGTTTGGAATCTTAGATGGTATCTTAATAATTCTTTAGGACTTAAACTATTAAGTTTTCCTCAATCTTAGACTATGAATCTAACTATAGATTACCCCACAAATAATACTTTAATACCCCACTTCACGTACAAGAGTGTGACTGATGCATGCTTTTTTGCCAGTAGCTAATACCAAGTTGGAGAAGAAATTATGTCAAGAAATCCACCAATCATTGCCCTGAAATTATCCCGTGTTAAACTGTGTGAGGGCAACACCACACACCAAATTCATTGCTGAAGCAAAGAAAAAGGTATACAGTGGAGTCAGCACAATTTATGTCTATATACTTTCTTGTAGATTCAGTGATGGCAGGAAAGAATATTAATGTGGATGTGAGGGACAGCAATTTATCTAAAAGTATTGGTTTAGCTTTCTCTGTCTGAAATAAAGTGTGAGCCCCACTAGGTAAGCCAGACAAGAAATCAACTACACAGGAAAACTACAACTAATTCTACTGAAGTTGGCTATAATGAAAGAATCTTGAAAATTTGAATGTGCCTCATGGGGGGTGGGACTACAATACTCCAGTGAATCAGGGAGTGTCTTTCAGAGCCTCTTCCAAATATTACTTCATTTCTCAAGGCTTGGAAACTCAGCCTTACATTTGCCTAGATAATGATTCTTGCATATATATTTGCATAAAGGTCTCTAGCACCTGTCTCTATATCTGTCTCTTTCTTTGTGACTCTTTCCCTTTTCTAACTCAAACATTGCAACGCTAGATGGTGGATAGTGAGTAAGAAACCAACAATTTCAGTTAAAATCCAAAATATTAATAAGCACCCAGGAAATCACATTTATATCCCTCTTCAAGTGCAGACCTGCAACCATCCTCCCTCCAAAACCTAAGGAAAAAGGTAAATAGCAATAGCACTTAGACTTATATACCGCTTCATAGTGCTTTTCAGAATGCTCTAAGCAGTTTGCAGAGTTAGTATATTGCCCCCCCCCCAACAATCTTGGTCCTCATTTTACCAGCCTTGGAAAGATGGAAGGCTGAGTCAACCTTGAGCCAGTCAGGATCGAACTGCTGGCAGTTGGCAGAGTTAGCCTGCAGTACTGTATTCTAACCACTACATTCTAACCATTATGGCTCAAATGGTCTGAACTATGTAATTCTGAGACATGAACAGTCTGGATGTTTATTTCTAATAAACATTTGCATGGATTAGTCTTTTGTTGCAGCCAATGAAACTATTACTTCTTTGTCTCACTGCTTCCAGTATTTCTTATTCTAAACTGTACAAACTGCAGCTAATTTGGAAAGCAGTTTGCAAGAGGGATAGAAGGCAAGTTTATCAGGAATTTTCCTGTACCTCCTACAGAAAAGTCAACCTTGCTGTTTTTCTTCTGAATAAATATTTTAGGTGTTATTAATACACAAATTACTGGGATGCCCGTTTGACTACAGATATTTACACAGTGTTCATTATTATCTAATGCCAGAGTAATAGGCAACATGCAACGTCCAAAAAGAAGTAGGTTGAAACTGATGACAAATTAATATGCTGGCCTACAAGATGGAACAAATATGGAATCCAATGTCAGATAAAAAAGAGTTTCTGGCTATATCTTTGGAACTGGTATACTGTACCTCTTATCTTCTGTAATAAAAAATCATTTGAGCATCAGTGAAATATGGAATGAAAAAATGGGCTATCTCTTTAAGCTATTAAACAAATGATATTTCTATCATCAAAAGCTCTGGTGGTACATTAGAATGCAGTATTGTAGGTTAACTCTTCATTCCACTGCCAGGAGTCTGATTCTCACCGGCTCAAGGTTGACTCAGCCTTCCATCCTTCCAAGGTCAGTAAAATGAGGAGCCAGCTTGTTGGGGGCAATTTGCTGACTCTCTAAACTGCTTACAGAGGGCTGTAAAGTACTATGAAGTGGTATATAAGTCTACATGCTATTGCTATATAGTATTTGAACTAACAGTATTTTTTTCTCTCGGGTGCAGAAAATGTAATAATGGATTTTGTATCATGTCCAGTTGGGTGCAAACTGAATAATAGAGTTCATCAGTAGCATCTAGTTCTGACACCACACATCAGAGAAATGATTGATTATCCTAAGCCTGAAAAATAGACCTTTCAGAAATGCAGATCCATATGATGTCAGTTTGTTTTTTTCATCCAGGCACAGATATGAAAGGAATTTATATAGGCCAAATTAATGTTGTTGCCATGACTTTCTGAATATCTTTTGCTTTGTTCAAACCAATATGTGTATAAAGTAAAGGACAAAAAATATAATTTAAATCACATTGTATATCACCCCCCAAAAAGGCCTCATGTGTCATAGTTTTGTGATTGCCTTAACTGCAAGGATGAAAAAATGAAACGGAATGCACTGATGACCTTTTTTTCTCTGGTGTAACCATCCATGAATGTTTTATTCTTCAGTCCAGTTACATGTGCATGCAAAGTAGTTACATTTCTCTGCATTTGATTATTGTACACATAATAATATGTGATGTTGAAATGCTGGGAGTAGTGAATCTATGTAGAGAACATCATAGTGACAAAGTCAGATCCTGACTTGCCCATACTTACTAAAGGATCTGAAATATGCATCCATTCATGCAAACTATGCCCTTGATCAAATTTTACACACACAGTCACAAACATAGACACAGAGGCTATAAAAGAAAAGATGGAGACCAGACATGGGTGAACAGCTAGTATACATACTACTTTATTGAAGATGGGGAATGGGAGAAATTAAGTGTACTAACTCACTAGAACAGCCAGTGAACAATGGCTAAGGTATTGAGCTTGGCGGGGAAGGTCCAGATAAAACTCCATTCTCAAAAATGGAAGTTTACTATTTGACTTTGGGCCAGCCATTGCTTTATCAAAGGGAGCCGAATATAAAGGGAATTAGCAGGAAATGCTATCCATGCTATCTTGAGCTACTGAAGGAAAACAGGACATGAATTTAAAAAATGTATTTAAAAAAAATTAAATCAATCAGCCAACTCCTTTACTTTTCTACAGAAGCTCCTACACAAATAAACAGGGATTTCCTCTTAGAAAAGGTGTGTCACTGTAATTTGTAGCACCAGTTCAGGTTGTACTACATTAAGGACTCAAGAGCAAAGCAGCTTTTGAAGATCTGCTGAGCCCTAGTGATAAGTGGTTGGACTATATGAAAACATCTGCATTGCAATGTATGAAGTTCATATGTAGTCATAGGAAAAAGTCCATCAATCATTTTAGATCTTAGTGGCTCATTCACAAAGGTAAGCCGTTGCTTAATGACACTGTCATATCAGTTCAGGATGCTTTAATTTGGATCTCTGTATTATGCAGAGGGTTAGACTTGATGGCCAAATAACCTTTTCCAACTCTAAGAATATTGATGAACTATCTATGTGGTCACTAAGAATTGACAACCACGGCACATAAATATTATCATAATCATCTTGGATGAAATAGTAATTAAGTTTTGTAACTTAATGAGAGTCTTGATGCTTGTTGAACACAGAATGTGTGAGCTGATTCTACAGAACAGCATTATTATGTAAATGATGATAAGGTTTTTTTTTCTTTCTGTTTCAGTGTTTCATTTACATTCTAAACATACGAGTGGTTAATCTTCTTTAGTCAGCATTATGAGCAAATGCATTATATACAAATAAGAACAGAATATGTCTCAAATTGAATGCTAGTAAATTTCACATGAATTTTATGAGCATTTAATATATTGTTGTACATTATCAGTTAAAAATAATTGATTATTGTGGAAATGTAGATTATTTTATTGTTTCAAGTCTGTCTTTCCACTCCTGTTACAAACACCACTTTACATACATTTCACTAGAATCTGACTAGATTTTATTAAGCTGTTTTGGTCCAACAATTAATTGCAAATTGAGTTTGAGTAAAAAAGTTTTTAGCCTGGCTAGCTATAAAATACATCTATAGTAAATGACAACACATGACATAATGCAAAACACAATGTTAAATAGATTTTTTTTCTGCCACAGAAGTAGATACATGGGAATTAGGTTTAAGTATAAGAGAATATGCAGTGGCAAATCTTCATCAGATGGCATTACATTGGCTTCATTCTTATGAACAAAACTCATTAGCAAATTTAGAAATCTAATTATGTCAGTAAATTTCTAAATGTCTTACATGAACAATAGTGATATTTATTTCCTATAATAAGATGTTAAAGTCTAATTAAAGTTCTTTCTTTTGGAGTTAAGTGAGATGATTCACGATGAATATATTTTTATCACAATATATAACATTTCTTTCTATGTTACATCTCACTATCAACTCAATCCTTCTCACTGTTAACACTGCCCTTTGTAAAGTCAAAGGTTTTCAGGATAGCTTAGGGGAAAAGTCAACGTACCCTAAATAACTTTCCCTAACATAACACATTCCAGATGTGCTGGACTTTGTTTCTGTGGTGAAACTGGATTATAGAATCTATAACATCTAGAAGATTCCACTATTGGTGTAAATTTGGTTGACTTAAATGGTGACTTTTCCAAGGGTAAGAAATGATTACAGTTTACAGTTTAAGACTGGTTTGTCAACCAACCATGAGCTACAAAATGCTTGTCATTGTCTTTATCTCTCATCTCTAAAGTCATCTTAACTACACACTGTGATTTGCCTTACTTTACTGAGGCAAAATCCAAAGAAATTTTCTCAAATTGTCAATCTAATGGCTTTCCTTTCTATTCACATGTGTAAGCTGGTGTTACCTGCTGAAAATGTAATTGCCACTTATTAGAATAACATGCTTTCTAAATTTCACAAGTTAACATATTCCTAACATAGAAGATTAGATAAGAAGCTATTCAGGTTTGGGTGGGATTTGCTGGGATGGCATGGAATGGAATGGCATATTGGAAACAGTATGTCAATGAGAAGAAACAATTTGTTTACTGTTATGGGCAAATACTGCAGATTTCCAACCATTGGATATTATTATTTCTTCAACCAGCTCCCAGCAGATGGCTCTCTCTGAAGAGCCACCTGGAAAACAAGTGGCTTTCCATAGCTGTTCAGTCACAATTCCCGTAACGTCTAATAATTTGCCCATACTATCAGAAGCTGGTGGAAATTGGTGCTTGACAACATTTAGGGAGTGATAAATCTCTACATTATTACAGAGTGAATCCTGAAGTAATTTGCTAAAGAATCTCTGTAACTGAAACTAGTAAGAACTTAATTTCTTACATTAAAACTTAATGTAATTGAAGCCAGTAAAACTTAATTTTCAATCAAATTCTGGAAGAAAGCTTCCAAAATCCAGGGCATCACCTTCTTCATCTTCATCTCAACTTCCCATTTTAACAACAAATGAGTCATTGTTACATTAGATAAAGTGATATCAAAGTACACTGGGATTTAGTAATAGCATTAAGGAAAGTTCAATTAATATGTTAACCCACTGGGGACTATAAAATCTATATCATATAAGTAACAGCTGTTTTTGCTGAAAATAAAATATAAAATGTACATAGTACATGTAGATTATTAAATGAAACATGAATGAATAGCTTCCCATAAGAGGCCTTCTGCACTTAATTAACTAATCAATTTTCAAGGGCATGAATAAATGTTAATAGCACAAGTTTAATGCCTGTGCATAATAAATAAACTTAAATATCACTGGCATATATTTTGAAACATCAAAGGGAACAGAAGAAAAAGAGAATCGTAAACGTGAACAGTTTGAAAGAAAATGAAGTTTAGGTGACCTAATTAAAAGATTTTTTTTCTCAGCAACAGAAAGACATCAAAGTACTATTTCTAAAGTTTGAAGCTTTCCTCACCCCTCTTTCAAATAAAAATATTTCATTAAATGAGTCAGGGAAGAGCAGCCATAAGAAACCTTGGATTTTCAGTGTTTCTGTAGCAATATGAGGAAAATGATTTCTAGTTTATTATTTTATATAAGAAAATGTAGTCCTCATTTCCTCCTCAGCATTCCTTCATTCATTCAGAGAACAAATATATAAATTAACAAAAATAAATAAATGAAACTACTAGTGCAAATATAATTTGTATTGGGCAGAACTGACAGGCCAAATATTATCCAATACTCAAGTGAACAGCATCATTATTTGTTTTATATAATTCCTATCTTAATGGATTTAAGACAAAAAAAAAAATCTTTTTGCCAGAATAACTGTAATTCAGAACTACATAATTGCTTCTAACTTCAAAGCCATGAGTCTCTTTTTCATTCATTTCAGAAGTTCCCATTTAGAAAACATGCATGCTGCTGTCCTTCTTATAAAAGAGATTAATATGCAATGTATTCATTATAAACTTGTATTAAGTGCCTTGAAGAAATCACAAAGGGATCTGGGAGGTGACAAACAATTTGTATGAAGCAAGACATTCCAACAAGAGTGTCTTTTAATAGACATTGGCAACAATTCCTAACAAGATTGTTTTTATGATTTTTCCCTCTTGCTACCCAGCTGTTCCAATGCAATCCCAAGTTTATGAATTTAGTTGTTTGAATATTTTAAAGCACATAAAATATGGAAGAGGAGTTTGTATCACAACATTATACTAGGAGCAAATGTAGGGTTTCACTCCAGATGGGCTTATGGTAATACCAGCTCCAGCAACGAGACCTGACAAACATTTTGTGTTTCATTTTAAAATTTTGATTTACTTTTAAGATTATGAAGTAGCTTGGGATCTGCTATAATTAATTTATTTTACTCAAATTGCCCTGTCTAATTTCAAATATTGCAGGACTCATACAATGAAATTCTGCAGCAGAGAAGGCTTGTACAGAATATTTTTTTACTGCATGGAAAAAAAAACCCTCTAAAAGGTTTGGGTCCATTGCATGCATCTAAGTTCAAATAGTGTGGCAAAAAATTGTCCCATTTTTCCCTTAAAATTCCAGAAGCGGAAAAAAATACCAGAGTAAAATGTACTCTATGCAAGGTTATGCAAGGGGACTATTAAATGCAATGCACTTTATTATGGACTGAAAGAGATTGATGGAATCAATGGGAAAATATATGGAAAGCTGTATATGGAAAATATATGGAAAGCCGTGCTTGAATGAATGATGTAAAAAAAGAAAATTATTTGAATAAGAAACACAGGTATGAATCCAAAAGAATAGATTTTATATTTAGAATCTCTAGTCCACATCTGCCTGGTATTCAAAGAATATATTAATTCAGTTGCCATTTGCCCTCTTTAGCTCATCTAGCAAACAGTTGTGTTACACTGGTCATGCCTGTTCCCTACCCTACCCCACCTCCAGTAGCCATTTTGTGCAATGACCTTGGTCATTTTTCAATAATCTAATTAGTCTCAAAAGCTTTTCTTAATCTGCATTTCTTGTCACGCATTTTTATGTCTACTTTCTCTGATATTTGCACTTTTAATGAGTTTTTGAATTGGAAATGACATCATGAAGTTATTAATTTCTTTATGAATTTCAGCATATATATATGTATATATAAAGATTTCCTGTACATTTTACAGCTCTCAATTTAATATGGTCACCTATATAGACCTAGTGTCTCACCCCTCCCTAAATATAAGTTATGAGACAGTATCATACCACTGTAATCAGTGTTGATCCTCAGAGAAAAAGAGTCTGCAGCTGGAATGATAAACTGTACTGTGAAAATTTTAGAATGATAAAGGATTGATCAGGATCTGAAAAAGAGAGATCTTATTTATAAAGAGTTCATACTCTTTATATCTTCTCAGATGCTTTAATTGTAGTTTATTTTACATTACTATTGATTAATTGATATTTAATTAATCAATTATTACCCATGTTTGTCAACAAATGCTGTATATATTACCTTTATAAGCATGAATAATATAGGGCTTTACAGATTTTCAAGGGGATGTTTTGATTCTATAAAGTGTGGAGAAAAACAATAGGGCTTCCTGTTTCCAACCAAAAAAAAAAAAAACGTATTAGCCTCATTGCAGATAATAAGATTAAGAATAAGTTTAAGAATGTATTAAGAATAGCCACCTCAATTCCTTCTCTTTGCTCACAACTTTTCACTTTAAATATTGTTTTTTTTTCTGACTGGCATCACAAATCCACATGACTGGTATAGTGGTTGTTAGGAATGGTATGTGTTAGATTATAACTGAAAAGATCAAAGTCCGAGTCTATTCTTAGTCATGGCAATTCACTAGGGGACTTATAATGAGTCAATCTATTTTAGCTCCGTCTTTATCAGTCCCTACCAGACCAGAAAATCAACTCCACAAGACTAGAACTAAACTTTATTGAGACAGGCTATAATATTAGAATCTTGCAAGCCAGATTATGCTTTAGCTCCCTTTCTTCTTATATGCAGAAAAATCAGAGAGGAGCCTGTCCAAGTTGTTTCAAATTCTATCTTGCTTCTTGGGACTTAAAGAATGTTTCAGCTCTCCTTGCTTATGTAACAGTTCTTGCATATTTCTGTCAAGGTAATCTTCCTTATTCTCTACAGTCCATCCCAAAAGTTGCTGTTGGGATAAAATTAAGGAGATTCCCATTTTGCTCCTGGAGAAATGTGGATTATGAAGATTAATATGTTTATATGTTTTCTTTCCACAGCCTCCAGCAAGATCCTCCTTCACCATCTCTCTCAAAATCCAGAAAAGGCATTGAGCCTTTGCCAATGGCAAGAGATGCTGCAGAGGAAAAGGAACGGTAAAGACACATGAAGAGCCACATCAAGGCAGATTGCCTAGTTCCTTTCTTTGCCTTAGCCAGGCAAATTGTATTTCTTTCCTGGTGCAAAGCCCCTCACTGAAGCAAAGCAAAGCTTCACGCGGCACTAATAAATAGTGATACAAAAAGATCTCCAGTGCTTCTAGGGAGTTAATGAGAAAGAGCTTTGATTTTACTATATAGCCAGCAAGATGTTTTATTTCCAGCCTCAGTATGAATATTCTAAATAGAAAGAAATGTATAAGCATAAAGAGGGCAATTTACACTGAAGATGTTAATCAGCTTTCTTACATATGCAAGCATCTATTTTAGTTTGTGTTCTGCAAACATGCAGAGATACATTTATATTTAGGACATGGATTTTTTTTTCCTATTAGTGCACAAAGGTACCTAGATATTTCTCTGAATATGAGAAAGCAAATATACTTCCCAGAAAGTAAAAATGGATGGGACAAGTTTCTTTTTGAACTTTAAAATATCTAAGGGTGGGAAATGGCAATAGGATTCATATTCTTACTGAATGGTTTTAGCTATCGTTCTTTTACTTATTTTCTTATTCCTTGTATCATATGAATTGTCTCCCTTAGACAGACACACTGCTTTTAAGATCACTGCAAGATAAAGGCTTCTACTTTTGCTCCTGTTTTCCTCCATTTCAGCTATCATTTATATCAGCCCCTTTATTTCCATTTCTATTCTATAAAGTGACTCTGCAAAGCCCCCATCCTCCTCTATCTCCTCCTCCTCCTCCTCTCCTCACAGGCAATCCTTCTGACAAATTGTTTAGACATGTGAAAGTATTTCAAAGCCATTAAGGTTGCCACAGTGTAGTTCTGTGCTGAATATACTCCTTAAACCATGGGATCCAAAAGTTGAAGTCATAAATATATATATTTAAATGTCAGGGGGAATCTATATATTCAGATGCCTCGTGCTTTGCACACAATTCCCAGTACTATATCCCTTCATTTCCTTTTGCAAAAAGATGTACAAATTGCCCTTCAGCGGAAGTTGAAGAAAAAAAGATCCAAGTACACACAATTTGGATCCTTTTGACAGCTTTTCTCCCACCAGGTGGCTGGATGCTCAGTTTATTAACTTGGAAAAAAACCTCAAGGTTTTTGATA
This sequence comes from Crotalus tigris, assembly GCF_016545835.1. NCBI lineage: Eukaryota > Metazoa > Chordata > Lepidosauria > Squamata > Viperidae > Crotalus > Crotalus tigris. Next base: position 138,884 of record NW_024098648.1, read on the forward strand.
AATTGTTCTTCTAAATATGTGTATTCATTAAATGCCCAAGTCATATTTACAGGGTAAAAAACATTGCATGAAATTTGGAAATGATTCCTGGTGCCAAGAATCTAGGAGAAAGTTATTCAATGGATGGAATTCTGCATACAATTACCTGAAAGTAATTTCAGTGGCAATCAATGGGGCCTTGCGCTGACTAAATGAAGATAAAATTGGGCTGCTCCAATATGGGTTCCAAAGATTGATGCATTTGGTTCCACCTGTAGTAACTCTCTTCTCTCTAAGTCAGAAAATTCATTCCACCATTTCTATTAAACAGCATCCTATTTAATATTTGAATAGAAACAAAAAATGTCATTGTCACATGCTGCAGAAGCCAGTGTCTGAATTAGTTTATGGGAATTTTAGATGATTGGAATGGCTTTTAAAGTACCATCAAAGTATTTTCAATTCTGTAGAATTAATCATAAAATCTGTTCCTGCCAGTTCACTTATCTATACGAAATATTAATTTTGATCAAAATTAAATCAGACACCCACTGACAGCAACATTTTGCCCTTCAGAACTCCCCTTCATATTGATTTATTAATAGCTGCCAGAAGAGTGCACCCTAGCAATTTATTACTACTTTCTCAATGTTTTTTTGAGCATACAAATAGTCCTCCAAACTAAGAGGTCCTATATGGCATCATTGTGACAAGACTACATTCTTCAATTTGCATAATTATCTTTAGATTTACTGAAAGGTAGAAAAATAGATTTCATTTTACTATCAACAGGGATGGAGAAATTCATTCTTTTTAAAGAAAAAAGTTTTCAGGCTTCTAGAAATATTGTGTCACTTTAAGAAAAATAAGTCTGGCTCATTTCACATTTTCACTTGGAGGCTGGCAAATTATTTAGCTTGTTTAAAATGTTTTAATTTTGCTAATATAATTTCTGAGCAGAAAGAAACCCAGCTATACATTTATTTTACCCAGGCATAAACAAAAATAGATATATACTGTACAAACATATATTGTACATGTACATACACATGTTTATGCTCATATATGTATGCATACAGCTTTCCCCAAAAAGCCTCATTTAGCATACTGAGTTGCCACAATATGTCCTGTGCAGTGATATACAGTGTTGAAAAGCTGTTGGTCTAAGGAATTAAACACTAGCAATGGAAAAATATGTATTTCTGACTATTCTGTTAGAAATCTAGATTACATTTTATTTTCTATTGATGATCTGTGACCAGTTCTGAAAATTGGTCCAAACATGAAAGACTTTAATATTTTAATAACATTATTAGTTAACTACTATTTCAATATTTTACCAACAAGCTGTTAGGTTATTCTGAGATGTAACAAGTTAGTATTACTGTTAATAATATGGTCCCCTAATGATAGTCCACAATAGATTCAGAGTGTTCTTAAGACAATGCCTCATGAACTGAGCAGTGGTCAGGGTTAAACTCACCAGTCAATTTCTATTCATATGGGGCAGCATAATTACATTTCAAAATTGATCCTTCAGTTTAGTGAATATTTCTTTGCCCTTTGTTTATCTACTTCTAGTTTTCTTTATCGGGATACTTTGGAAGCTTCTTTCAAATTTGGTTTCAAAGCATGTTTAGGATTGTTTCAAGGTAGTGGACAAGATTACCACTGCTGTTGCTTTTTGTTACCAACTCTTCACTCTGCAATCCCTTTTGGATAGTCCCATTTTTCTAAACTGAAAAATATCCATTGGAGGAGGACCTTATTGTAGTTTTGGGAACTTTACTAAATTGTAGAAAATCAGGGAGGATGCAGATTATTGAGGATTATCGGTGCCCTAAAATGAAGGACATTTCATACATTCATAATCAACAAGACATTTAAATCTTGTTGATTAAGTTAGTAAAAACCTTACATTTTAATTAAGAATTTCATGTCTGTCTGTCTATCTATCTATCTATCTATCTATCTATCTATCTATCTATCTATCTATCTATCTATCTATCTATCATTGATCGATGCATCTATCTATGCATCTATCCTTCTGTCTATTTATTTCCTCTCTTTCCCTTTGATTCCCCCTTTCCCACCATATTCTTCTAAATTGTTAAAACTGCAATGTGGAGTCACTGGGGAAGGCATTGTATACTCTTATTTGTAAAGAACTAGCTATTCACACAAGTTTTTACATCACAGTTCCTTTGCTTTGAGAGTGCTAAGTTATTTTGTTGTTACAAGGTGTATCCTGAAAATCCTTTGATATATAAGATGTTATCAATAATGTGTGTGTGTGTGTGAGAGAGAGAGAGAGAGAGACAGACAGAGAGAGAGAGGGAGGGAGGGAGAGGGAGAGAGAGATGTTTATCCATGGGCTTACATATGTAAACAAGCACCTAGATGCAATGAGGTTCTCTTCCTTACTGAATATGGAAGTCTACATCTACATCGGTATCGATACAGGTCCCTCTCAAATTTCCTAGGTACATGCAGAGTAGGACGCAAGATCTTGGCTAGACATCTGCAGAATTAAACTTAATCTTTACAGTCCTGTGAAGTGGGCTTTTTGTGTATGTTTTGAATTCATTAATTCTCTCCCCAGCTCAAGGAGATAGCATTTCTTGTCTGCATTATACGAAAAATAAAAAAAAAATGAATCAGTTTGTTTCTGGACATGTTATTTAAAATTCTGCTCAAGATTCACTTGAAGGGTTTTTAAAAAACAGTAATTTTTTATTCAAATGCATATTTAAATATTAAGTTTTGAATATATTTACTGAAATTCTGGCACAAAGTATCAAAGACACTTTTTCTTAAAACAGATATTTTAAAATGTGCATTGATGTAGTTTTCCTGAAATTGTGACACTACATTTGAAAAAGCAACATCTAACTGTGAGCTACATTCCAGTAGCAATTATAAGACACTTTAAATCAGGGTCATTTCATGTCATTAGTTTCAAAATTAAACTTTGTAATTAAACTTTCTAGACTAATACAATGGACAACATTAACATCCTTCATTCTTGATCTTGATCTGAATAATGATCAATGGCTATCCTCATTCAGTTAATTGTCAGTAAGATTCCAGTTCCATAATTTTTAGGTTAATAGAGAACAATTTTTTTAAACATACAATGTGGAGAAATTGGTTAGAAAAATTATTGAAGTGCAAATCAATTATTCCACTCATTGGTTCTGTTCATACTTAACAAGGTCAGATAAACATCTAACAGATGCATTTACTAAGCTTGGTTAGCATTAACCTTGGTCAGGTAGCTGCTGTTAATTTATGATTCACTGTATTGTGCAAATATTGAAAATTAGTTAATTTATCAACCAGGTTAAGAGTGTTTATAAACACAACCACAATGTGGATTTTTCTCATTTTCAACAGTAGTTATATCCATTTCTATACAAAACAGTATTCAAAATTCCAAGTGTGCAATGTGCAATATTGAATTGCAAGTGAATATGCATAATTGCATTAGATCAAAGCTTTTAAACAAATAATGTTTACTAACAGAAAAAGAGGGAAGAAAAACATTGATGGGGCTAAGGTCAATTTAGGAAAGAATCCATAGAATGATTATAAATTCATTCAACTACAGTATATAAATAGATTTCACATTATATTTGTTTACTGTGATGCTTCTTCAGATAGTCAGGTTCTGTCACTTTACACAGATACTCAGATTTTATAGTGATGGACGTAATCTCTTTCATTTTTTGTCTCTTACCTGCTTCCATACACACACAAATACACTTAACTGGACTTATATTATCCAATTTGTTTTTTTTTTTTTTTCAAAATAACAGAGATTTTATTTTGCTTTGGGAATCGTATCAACGAGGGGATGGCTGATGTAATTTGCAAAACTTGGGACTTCCTACTGTGAAATTAATACTGAATATCCTGTCCCTTTCTATATGAATTATAAAGGAAACTCATATAGTTGCAGATATCCCTTATGATGAACTTCTAAGAAATTATCCATCCGATAGAGAATTCATTGTGCTTTAGGAGATAACAGCTAAAAAAGATAGCTCTTGAGGTTGTTCCACTGGTCTGTTATTAAAATCATGGAGTCAATGTGAAAAGAAAAGAAATTTGATGTTTAATATAAAACTATGTAGAATCTCCAGTGGAGTTTGAATATAGGAACTATTATAGACTTGTTTATGACACAAAACCTCTGAAATACAGAAAGAGCAAATGATGTAGACAATTTACTGTTTGATTTCAACCATTTAAGGAGAATACAATTCCTGTTCACTGTCAACTATTCTTGATCTGAAGCACACTATAAGGATCTATGCTGCCCGTTATCTACATCACATGTGGGCAACCGGCTGGATGAAGCTTCCACGTAGAAGATACTAACAAAATATAAGCACAACGAAATCAAACTTGAGCATTTTACCTATTGTAATTATAGCTCAAACACATTAGATAGGCAGGCAATTGCAAAAAGAAAGAAAGAAATCTCAGTCCAAGCCAAATAAAACAGAACACACCGTTTCTGACTCCATCACAATCATGTTTCATAAGTAAAATGGTTTCAACATATTAATTTTTCAGAGTGCTCCTCTACTACTTTTATGAACCACCAAATGTTCTTGATCATTTCATACCCAGCATGTATTCCATAATGTGCAGATTCCCTGTTGTTCACAAATACATACATAGTTAGACCCAGCAATGGCTTATTTGACATTTTTAAGGGCAATTATGCTAGTAGCTGCAGAAGGGGAAGCACACATACACACACATATACAAACACAACTTAATAGCAAATAGCAAGACATTGTGTGCTTATGTGTAGAACTACAAAAATATGAGGTGAAAGAGCAAAATGGTCAAATGAGAGGGGGAAAATGGGAATGGTGAAGACAAAGGGGTTTATTCTTAGTGAAACCCTAATACTGTGATTCTGTGTTTGTCTATTCAAATAAAAGCCCCACTGAGCCTATATAAAAATTCATAAATTTTTGCTTAAGGCTCCCAATTATTAAATAGTCCATCACTAATTAAGATATTCTTCACATAGCATTCTTGAAGTGATCTACATCCACTTTTCTTCTGACCTGGTAGTAATTTACTATTATAAAATTTATATAGGATTGTAATTATTTTTGTGTGAGATTACAAACAATCCATTCCTAAAACAAAATAATAAAACAGAATTAGATAATATCATAAGAACTAACCAGATGACCAGAGAATCTCAGTCCCAGCTTTCTGATCAATTATCCCAAAACAACTGGAGCACCACTTGAACACCATTGGCATTGACAAATTCACTATTAGTCAATTGCAAAAGGCGGCCTTACTAGGAACTGCTTCCATCCTGCGACGATATCTGTAATACCTTCAAACATCCACATCTGCCTATCCCAGGTCCTGGGTAAGGACTCAATAGGTAGACAAAATGCCAAATCCAGTCTGAACATCTGGCTGACTGTGCGATGATCAATAATAATAATAATAATAATAATAATAATAATAATAATAATAATAATAATAGTAAAAAATATGTACATAAATTACATATATACATTTAATGACTTCTTAGAAAAACGCTCTAATTTTAATTTCCTAAAATAATATCCACTCTTCCTTTTAAAAGCTTTTTCTCCAGCTTCAGATATTTTTTTTATTTAAAACACATTCTGTAATGATTTTACTAGAACTAACAACAAACCTATTGCAGTAATAAAGTAACATGGAACAGTATATCTGCTGACTGTGAGACAGCTAAATAAATCATCTAGAAAGATCTTAGCTTTGGGAAATAAATTTGTAAGAATAATAGTATTTTTTAAAAAAAACTTGCATGTCACTTGTCTTTCAATGATTCTAGTAGCTCACAAGCAAAGAAATTACAATATATTATTTTAAAAAAGCAAAGCAAAAGAAGGCACATACATTAAGTGAGTTGTCTTGTTCTTGAGCCTGGGTAAGAACTGTGTTTTCACAATAGTTCTGAACAACAACTGAGTGGGGGTCATCCACATTTCCAGGAGAATATGAAACTTTAAGTACCAGAATGTTCAATAATGCCATGGCCATATTGGCTGGGGAATTTTGGGAGCTAAATCCTCAGATCTGGAAGCCATCCAGATGTAACTAAGTCCTCACAACTGGAAGGGATCCAATTAGGGAAGCCTAACCTATAAAGTGGTTAAATGTCTATGTAGTCCTAAAGTGCTTTTTCAAGAGGCAACTGGGCTTTCTTTGTTTTTTCCTTGAAGATGTTTCACTTCTCATCCCAAAAGCTTCTGAACTGAAGAAGCTTCTTGGATGAGAAGCGAAACATCTTTAAGGAAAAACAAAGAAAGCTCAGTTGCCTCTTGAAAAAAGCACCTTTAGGATATCCTACAAAGTTTTACACTTTGCCCAGACCCTATCTACTTTTAGGAATACAACCCATTCCAAGTCATTAAAAGGCAAGTGGATTGGAAACAAAACACAGACACACAGACCCAAACACACAGGGACACACACAAACCTTGTATATTACTGACTTCAGGAACATTATCTTTGCATAAGTGTTTCCTTAGGGGTGCAATTGGCTTTTGGTAGAACTGTGGCAGCTGCTATTTGTCAAAATTATTGATCTGTGCCATCTCACATAGTTTGACCTTCAGCTGTAGGTTTGGAAATATCCTAGGAAAGGTTAGATTTAGCTGTAGACAAGGAAGCTTGTTCCTTTCACTTCAGCTCTAATCCTGCAGGCTTGCAGAGTTCAGTGCTGGCTGACAACAGGCTGATAGTTAGCAAAACTGTTCCCTGAAGCCTGTCACTCAACATGTGCCTGAACATTTCCCAAATGAGCTTTGGCTTCCAGACTGGAGGAAAAGAATATATATTCTCAATTCTTCTAAATCACTCTTTCTATGTATCTGAAATGTTATACCACTTCTGATATTGTTGTCTCTCTACCTCCTTAGCTATCAAGCCAACTTGTCCTATTTTTCAATGAAGGGGCTGAAAGAATTTCATTGCAGTCCTAGGTGTTTTGTCTTCATTAGTGCTTATTCACTAATGAAAATTAAATGTATACAGGACTGCACCTTAATGGAGGGAAAGTGAGGAAAAAAATGGCCATTTCATACAACAGGGCTGAACATAAAGTAGTGTGATCATATCAAGAGCCATGGTGGTTAGAATGCAGGCTAATTCTGCCAACTGCCAGCAGTTCGATTCTGACCGGTTCAAGTTGACTCAGCCTTCCATCCTTCCAGAGTCAGCAAAATGAATACCCAGATTGTTGGAGGCAATATGCTGATTCTGTAAATCGCTTAGAGAGGCCTGTAAAGCACTATGAAGCAGTATATAAGTCTAAATGCTATTGCTATTGCTATCATTTCTATTTAGAAAGCTGCATGATGCTGGCATATCCACTACACTGTAAAAGTAAACAAGAGACAAGGGATAAACCCTATTAAATCCTTAAAGAACAAAAGCAAGTTTGTATCTGGAAAAATATTTTAAAAATCCCTAAATTGTTTTTTTTTTTCCCCTTTCCCCTCCAAAGTAGAAAATGCCACATTGCCTCTCTACAATCTTCATCTACTTGTCAGTGTCTACTGCCTGTCTTTTCTAGTCATTGGTAAATGTCTCCTTCTTGGAATGATGAAAGGAATCAATTGTAAGGCCAATTTAGAATGAAAAGGCATTAACTACTGGTTGATCTGCATTGCTACTTCTCTCAGGAGAAGTGTTTTTTTCCAAGGAGTGCTTTCAGCAGAATGGTATATAGAGCAACAGTGACATCCAATGGTTGGCAAGCTCATCCATTCTTCCTCTCTCCTTTCTTTCTTCCAGATGTTGTTTTGGGTAGAAGAAGAGAGGAAACGTGTTCTTTCTGTTTAATAAGGCTGAGTTGGATATGAACTCTTCGGTGTACAAAACAGACAGAATGAATCCCTGGACACATATTTCAAGGTGTTAAGGTTTATCTTGAACCACAGGCTTAGCAAAAAACCAAAAAATGGAAACTCATTCAAATACCTTCCTAACAAAGTAAGTCCCAGTGGGAGCACACAAATGAGCAGGAATTATTTTCATATTTCATTTACATGCCAGTAAGATATGCAATTGTTCTCGCTGTGGAAGACACAACTATAGGGAGGATTTTCTTTCAAGTGGCCAAAAGAAATAGAGAAAATACAAATGCATCTTTTTCTACCCTATCACTTCGCTAGCTAAAGGGGAAGGGGAGGTTATGACAAGTGTTAAAATGCAGCTTTTATTTGCTTCTTAGGGAAGCAAAATTTACATTCTGTAAATCAGAAGCAGCTCAATCTTTAAGACTGAAGCGTGCTAGATAAATCTAAGCCACTGATGGCAAGAGGCCCAAAATCTAAGTGCCTATTAATAGTAAAGATGAGTTACAAGCTTCTAATAGTTTGATGGCAGTGAGTTTCATTATGCAACAATAAAATCTACTTTATGAGTTTTTTAACTATTCACTTCTTCAGTATGGGATATTTAGTTATTTTAGTGAGTGTGTGTCTGTGTCTATATGTTTTCATACAGTACATAATCTCTGTGCTGTTATAGATTTGCTCTGTTCCAATGCCAAAATCTCTGCATTTGTTAAAATGTTAATTTATGCACAGTCATATCTTTTGCTGAGAGATGTTTCTTTTTGTCTCCCTCCTCCCCTTTTTTTTCTTCTCCTTTGGCTAAACCTTTTGGGCCATAAATGATAGAGTCACAATGAGAGCAATTTAAATGCAGGAACAGGCCATGGGAACAGCACGAAGAGTGAAAAGAAAGATAGTGATGATTCAGTAGTAGCTAAAATGAGGCAATATATGATGAGTGTGTCTTGGATGTAGGAGGAGATTAAAGCAAGATCTATACTTGATGCCCTTTGGGTTCATAGATCCCACTACAATGGTAGTTTTTCAAATGACACAATGAATACATGCAGTATACTGGGTGCTTGTAATACAATTATAGCGCTTTAATGGTGGGAAAAAGGCAGGGACTTGAGAAGCTGAATTTCTTTGGAGATTTGTGTCTAGAGAACAAAGACCACAAGCCATACTATATCACAGCTAGTACAGGGAAAGTAAGAGCTCAGCTTGTCACTCTAGCTTGCTTGTTTAAATGATTGGTAAATGACTAAATATTTGCACCACTTTGCAGAAAGACAGGTTGCTATATGTCTGGATAATGTTGTCCAATGGGACCAGTTTTAGTTTGTGAGGCCATGTAGGGGTTGTGAAAAATAGTCTTAGCTCTGCCACCACACCATAGAAAAAGTTTCCATTTACAATGCCATTAGATTTATCACGTATTACCCGGAAAATGGAAAGAAACAGCAATCACTGTAGACATTGTTATGAAAGTGTCTTGGAGGGGAAAAAAAAACACCATCAAACAAGTAAGGCAATGTGTTGCATATCACCTGAGTGAGCCAGACATTACAATACTAGGTGCAAATGCTACATGCTTTGCCTCTAAAATAAGAAATATTATCTCTGACCAAGATGGTTGTTTCTCAAAGACATGGGGGCATGGCATGAAATAAAAGTTTTGCAATTCTGAATTCTGAAATCAGGTTAATTCTAAGGCTGATTGAAAAATACCTGGTATCAGAGGGTTTTTTTTTTTAATCTTATTCCTAAGGCAGCACTTAGATTCCTGAAGTTATCTGGACAAGACCTGCCTCTGATCTGCCTCAGTGAGCAGGGCATAAATCAGTATTCTATTTTAAATATACCTCTCCCTAGAAATCCACCATCCCTCGTGTGGACTAATGATATAATCAAATGTTTTATTTGCATTATAGAAAAGAACATAATGCAAATTCCTCTGCCATATAGGTAAGTACATCAGACACTTTCTAAAAACAGATGCAGGAGATACTAGCTCCACATGTCCACTTCAACTGACTCCTATTTTGTCATACCAGGATGTTCCTAGGAATGCTGGAATTTATGAGCTAAATATTAAGGTGACCCCTAATGAAACATACATTCTCTGGTCCTAATTTTAGACATTGACTGCATCCAAACAAATCTCTATAAAACAACAGGCAAGGGAGACAAATAACATTTGTTCCACCTATGGTTCAAGCATGGTTTTCAACATGTCTAGTTCAATGTATTAAGATTGCCAATTTGTTTTTTATTTCTACATATTTTCAGAGGCTTTCCCATGTGCTTCTAACCAAGGTTACAAACATGCCATGACAATATCATTTTTTTCTGCCATGTCCTCATTATCTGACTTTCAGTGCATCCCCTGCCCATGAGTAAGTATCCTTCAATTATTCTTGGCTGAACAACTGTCAAAGTCTTGTCTTCCACCTTATTCAAACCTGCCCAAAAGCAGGTGTGTCAAATCCATTTGATTTTGTGACCTGCTACCCTGAAGACAATCTGATGACTATAGTACCTGAAGCGGAGGCAATAGAAATAGGATAAGTAGTGAGGAACATCATGTTGGGATATTTTTCTGTTGACTTCACAATGAATGGAGAGGATTGGTTCAACGGTGGCAAAGGACTAATGCTAGATTGCTAGCTTGAAGCTTTCTAGAATTCTTTATCCCAACAAATGAGTTCCTGTTAGATTTCTTGCCTCAAAAGCATCTGCACATTTTTTGTTATAATTGTTTTCCCTTTCAATGGAGGTAAAGGTTGTACAACATCACAATCTCTGTGGGCTGTATGTGTGTTTCTAATTAGCTAGTTCCAGTGGTTCGCTAGAGGGTATTTGGAAATATATACACTCTAATTGTCTCTGCTGGGTGTCTAGGGTGTTTCCATAGATGACTTAACCTCACGATTGGAGTTTTGAGCTTGGGGGCATGCCTCAATGCTCTTTTCTTTCTTTTTAAATTTTCTATCTCCGATGCCACAGAAGGGTGACACCAGAGCAACATGCTTAAAAATAGAATAAACATTAAATGAGCCAATCGCCCAGAGATAGTATGAATCAATAAAGTTACACAGTTGAAGTGAAAATACAATAAGAATGCATTGGTGAATGGAAGATTAAAAAAGCTCTGTTATCTCTCCCGATGAGTATCTTCTAGGTTTAGCTAACAGTTGGAGCTTTTTAAAAGGGAGTTTTAATCTTTACAATAGTAACCACTGTTGAGTTTCAAGTTGCTTAGCATTAGTTCTCCAGGAGGCAATGTTTGTGGTTGCCAAGGTTCTTAATCTAAAAAATGGGAAGATCAGATTTCTGGAGTAAGCTGATAAATATATATATTATTAATACTAAAAAGGGGGGAGACTAATTACTCCAAGTTGTTCCTGAAAATCTATGAGCTATTTCAATTTGACTTTTGATCTAGATATGTTTGTTCTGTGCTGAGAACAAACAATATCTTGGTGGTATTCTGTATTACTGATCATGATATGCAAGATTATCTATCTTGGTTGTGAAATAAGTAATTAAAGTTGAGTAATTGGTTCCTTCTGGCAAACTGAAAAGCTGCTGGGAGATTGCTGTTCAATTTTCTGGCATTGATGCTGGGTGCATTATGTTTTCCTTATTGTTTAATATTTATATTGAATTTCTGATCAGATTTGTCCAGTGAAAAGGCATCAATACGCTGATCACATCCATTTCCATTTCTTCTTGTAATATCCATGCCAGGCAGCTACTAGACCTAAAAGTTGCTTATCAATTCTGCCAAGAGAAAAAGGGATATGAACACTCTTCATAGGAAAAAAAATGCCTTCAGGGCTGTTAGCCAAGTATTTGGGACCCAGGTACACAAAAGAAATCTTTAAGGGATGGGCAAATCCAGAATGTACACCTGTTTTTGGATAAAATGAAAACATTGCTGGCAAAGTATGTTTTCCAAAGAACTGGAATTATTATTTTAGCTCCTTTTTAGATAGTCCTGCAAACCAATTTTCACAATGTATATATTGATTTGTTTGTTTTTTCATTAAATTTATGACCCACCTTTCTTCCATATGATGCTCAGAAAAGCTATTACAATAGCTTTAACATTAAAGCTAGTGTCAGTGTTGGCTGGTGTCAGTTTTCTTTTTGTTATTACAATAAAAATGAACCTCAACAACATAAGGATACTTTTTGGTGATACTGACTTTATTAGCATTGCGGGCAGACTAAAATATTTTATTCCTTTATGTAGCTTTTGGATAGAGGAGTTAAGAATCAAAATATGCACATCCAATCAAAGCAATTACTATTTCCTCTCCAAACTACTCTGATATTATTTATTTGGTTTGGGATTTAAAGTTTAAGAAAAACCTTTGTCTTTCTCATATGGATACAGAGAAAGAATTCTTTGGATGGGCCAAAAACCTGTGACCTCATATTTTGATTCTCAGAGGCCAAAATAATCCTAGCTATATGGAAACTATGTATTCTGAAAATAGCAGAAATACTGCTTTGTTACATGGCATAATAAATCTCAATAACATTATTTTATTTGTTTGTTCTATTTTAATTCTTAGTATCACTTAAATTTATAGATTTCCCTCCCTACATTTCTAATAACAGTTGGCTTTCTGGGTATTGTGATACAGTGCACATGCAACAGAATAACTAGTGTACCCATGCTTTTGTTTCTTCTTTTTTGTGTGTTCTAGACAAATTAAATATATGTTTCAATAAGAAGGGCCTTCTCTGTGCTGGCTCCCTCCCTTTGAAATATCATCCTTTCAAAAAGTAGACTGGCCCCCACTTTGACATTCTATCATAAGGCCCTAAACATTTGGTTTTGCCAGCAGGCCTAGGGAAACCAGAGTGGGATTGAGCCCATCAAATGGCTCATTTGACTGTGTTGTCGCCAGGGGGATGGGTGGGTTATTATTGTTTTATTTTTTTCCCTATATTGTGTTTTGATTGCTTGTAAGCTGCCTAGAGTCACTGTAAGTGAGTAGGCAGCTATATAAATTTTATTAAACGAATGAATGAAAGTAGAAGTAGTGTATACCTTTTTTTAATGAAAATTATCAGCACTTTTGATCAGTGACGTCATCAAAGTAAACAAGCCCACGTGCTGATTACGTCAACAGGGCACAGCCCTAAAAGGAAGTGACGTGCTCAGCCCCCACCCTCCGGATGTGACGTTTTGGCCTAATCCCATCAAGATTGGCAGTCAATCCTCTGGGTACATGATTAGGTTAACCCTAGACTAATTCTATGGACGTTCAAAACCAAAAAGAGCTAAGTAAAGTGAATAATTAGCAGAGGCCTGTGTTTTTGGGGAACAAGCCCTACTTTGGGGAGCTGTTAACCCTAGACTATTTCTATGGACATTCAAAACCAAAAAGAGCTAAGTGAATAATTAGCAGAGGCCTGTGTTTTTGGGAACCAAGCCCTACTTTGGGGAGCTGTTTGTGTTTTTGGGAAACAAGCCCTACTTTGGGGAGCTGTGAAATAAAAAAATAAAAAAAGGCTTTTTATTAGCCTAACGATGCTTTGAATTTTTGTGGAGTTTTAAAAATCAGTGCCTCAAAAGCTGGGGGAAAAGAATCCCCTGAAAGGCAGCCAGAGCCTGCATTTAACCCCCTTTTTCTAAAAGATATTTTTTCTGAAAGGTATTTATTTCTAGGTGGCTTTAAAAGCATTTCCTCGAACGCAGGGGAAAAAACAAACAAACACAGCCCCTTTTAAAACCCACAGCTGGTTTTTACTTTTGTAAAAAATCTAAAGACACATATTTTGCCATTTGCACCCTGAATAAAATTTATTCTGCCCCCCTCCCCACTATAGCAAAAGACAAGGAATATTAACAGGAATTAAAATGCTCACAAGAGGCAAGCAGCCAACCAGGCTCACAAGAGGCAAGCAGCAAGCAGCCATGCCTCTCTGTCTGCTAGTAAAAAAAAAGTGGGGGTTAGGCCTTGTTTGGGACGTGCCCGGGCATGTCATGCTCCCCGTGATCTGGGCATGCGCAATGCTCAAGGGCGTGTCATTGCAAGGGGCAGGGGAGTTTGCGCGGGCAGGGACATGCCCAGGCATGTCATGCTCCCCGTGATCTGGGCATGCGCAATGCTCAAGGGCGTGTCATTGCAAGGGGCAGGGGAGTTTGTGTGGGCAGGCCTGAACAGCTAGCGATTTAACCCCAGCAGTCTTTTGAAGATGGCAGCCTCTGATGGAGATTTGTTTGATGTAAATTTGACCCCCAAACCACCCAAGCGTGGGCGCAGAATAAGAAAAGGACCTGAGTTATACAGTTTCATTGAAGAGAACAAACTTATAAAACCTTGTTATTGCAGATTCTGCAAAACATCAAATGGTAAGTAAATATGTTTTTATTTATGATAATGTAAATGGTGCTGGAGCGGATACACCGCTAACAGGATGTGCTTTATATTTTGCAGACTCTGAATTAGTAATACCTAGACAGCAAACACTTCAAGACACCCCGCTTTTAGATTCCTGTGGTAATCGCCGTGGTCAGAAAGCTTCTGCAGATTTCTCTGATCTAGACTGTAACAGGGATTATGAGCTACCCCAGAGACCACGCTATCTACCTTGTGAGTTAAAGAGCTGCAATTTGTGTAAAGACTGGTTTGCTTGTGACTGCGGACGTGATTTGTGGGGCTCAGACGGGTCAGAGTATTATAAAATAGTATTATCTTCTGATTCTGATAGTGGTGATGAGGGATATTTTTCTGATGGCAGAGCCGTGCACCCTCTGAATTCTGTATAACCAATAAAAGACTGTGTTAATGTCAACACTTGAACATTTGTCAGTGGTCTTTCAGTATAACGATGCATGAAAAGCTTTTAAGTCGTATTTATTATACTCCGGGGTGTGTAGGGAGTTATGGAGGTGTGAATGCCCTTTTTCAGGAAGCTAGAAAACATGATAAAAACCTGACCATGAAGCAAGTCAAGACGTGGCTGTCAAGGGAAGACGCTTATACGCTTCATAAGCCTGCAAGAATTAATTTTCCTAGAAATAAAACAGTAGTGTCTGGCTTAGATCATCAATGGCAGACTGACCTCATAGATGTCTCCAAATTTTCTAAAGAGAATCATGGAAAAAAGTACATCTTAGCAGTTATCGATGTGTTATCTAAATATGCCTGGGCCTCCCCTTTATCTGATAAAACAGGGAGGGAAGTTACATCCGCTTTCCAGAATATCTTTCAAACAGGACGTGCACCCCGAAAATTACAGACAGATGCAGGTAAAGAGTTCTTGAATATTCCACTGAAGAAACTTTTAGCACGTTACGGCATTCATCATTTTGTCACTCATAGCGAAACTAAAGCAGCCGTTATAGAGAGGTTTAATAGAACCCTAAAAAACAAACTCTGGAGATATTTCACAGCTAGAAATACCCACCGGTATGTGGACATTTTAGCAGATACTATTCAGGGGTACAATAGCTCTTACCATCGTAGCATCGGTACTGCTCCTAACACCGTAAATTTGTCTAACGAAAGGGGTGTGTGGATGAGGCTTTATGGGGCAACTTTAAAAAGAAAAAGAAAGGAAAAATGTCTTAAGATGGGGGATCATGTCAGGGTATCCAGACTGAAGGGTAAGTTTGAAAAGGGCTATCAGCAAACCTATACGGATGAGATATTCATCGTCAAAGAACTGCAGACAAGGGGGGAAAGAGCGGTGTATAGATTAAATGATTACACTGGTGACCCTGTAAAGGGGGCTTTTTACTTTGAGGAGCTCCAAAAGGTTCCTGCTGACCAACAGCGCATATACAGAATAGAGAAAATTATCCAAAAAAGAGGGCGGGGGAGACACAGAGAATTTCTAGTCAAATGGACTGGATGGCCAGAGAAGTTCAACAGTTGGGTTAAGGAGACTGAAGTACAACATCTTTGATATGGCAGAGTTTTACATCACCCTTCCCAGCAATGCGTCAGCAGCAATTTTCCCCCAAAACAGAAATTCTAATTTTACTATACAATTAGCAAGATCATTGGATCTTCCAGGGTCATGGGAAGTAGGGCTAGCAGAGATACAGTATCCGCATAGTTGGCACACATTAACTTCTCCTGGATATTTTGAAATTGCTAATGAGAGAAAGAGATGGCATTTTTCTTTGAGAAGCGGATACTATACTAGCATCCGACAACTGTTAGAAAATATGAACAAGCTTATATCAAGTGCCAAGGACGGCCCTAAGACAACCCTACAGTATGATGCAGTGGGTCGAAAAATTAACCTTAAAGGTGATGAACCGCATACCATTCTAGTTAGCGGAGAACTTGGACATCTGTTAAGTACGTTCCCTGGATTCAACACCTTATATGTTTACACAGACATTGTAGAGCTCCAGATAGTGGGTGACTACTATGTGCCATTACTGCGCTGTGTGCCTGTGCAAGGGCAAGACAATGATTTCATCACAATAACCTATGACCGTCCACATTATGTACCAGTCAGCAAACATCACATCGATACCGTTACTATAGAAATCAAAACCGACCAGGACAAAAACGTGCGTTTTTATAACGGGAAGGTGATTGTCAAGCTTCATTTTAGGCCTCGGAAAAGTGAAGGATGGTTGTAATCAAGGAGCACGGGAACCCTCAAGACTACGTGGCTTACTACAGGGCACAAGCCGGTGGAGGCCTTCCAGGCTTTCGAGGAGCCCCCATTATGTATGGGACAGGGTTAGGGGGTCTGTTCCGTGGGCTTTTTCGAAAAGCAATGCCTTTTTTGAGGCGTGGGTTAGAAATCATTAAGCCGCATGTGAAATCTGCTGCCAAAAACATTGTCAGAGATGTTGCGGGGAATCTTGTATCCCAAGTTGTTGATAGGGGGCAGGCTGGATCAGGGTTGTTCATAGCCAGGAAGAATTATGCATCGGGCCCGCCTATTCCGCTTAAAAAGAGAAGACTTGTGAAAAAGCCCCGTCATACCAAGAGGAGACGTGCGCAGAAGAGGAAGCTCTGTGACAAGGAAGACATATTCTAATACAATATGTCATTTATTCATTCTGCTTCAGAGGAATGTGTTAAATCAGAACTGGATCTTTTTCAACTGGCGCCTACACAGACCAGTATTGAAAACAGTACCTATGTCGAGATCCCTCCTTTATCAGCGCTAACACCCAACGCACCCCTGGAATTTTTTATCACAGGGCATGGTGAACATTACACGGATTTAAACAACACTCTGCTGTATGTGAGTTGCAAGATTGTAAAGGCGGATGGGACGGATATTGATGATGGGGCAAGGGTGGGCCTGACCAACTACCCTATAGCATCACTATTTAACCAGCTGGATGTTACTTTGGGAGATCGGCTCATTACACAGAGCCATCATTGCTATTCTTATCGGGCCATGATTGAACTGATTCTGAACTTTGGTAGTGATGCACTGGGTACCCAATTTACAGCTGGGGGTTTTTACAAAGATGACTCAGAACTCATGGAGAGTACTCTACTGACAGCTGCTGGGAACTCCGGTTTCAAAGCGAGAGCAAGACACACGGCCGGTAGTCGTAAATGGGATTTGCTAGGGCCTCTGCATAGCGATCTGTTTTTTCAAGACAGACTGCTGATTAATGGCGTTGATGTGAAAGTCAAACTCACAAGAAGCAGAAATGAATTTTGTGTGATGAAGGACGGCAATGAGAATTATAAAGTGCAACTCCTGGCAGCTTCTCTCTTTGTAAAACGTGTAAAAATAGCCCCGGGAGTGCGCCTTGGGCATGCAGAAGCTTTGCTCACCTCCAATGCCAAATACCCCATTGATCGAGTGGGGATGAAGGTTTACAGCATTCCTGCAGGGAGCCTTGTGTGTAATCAGGAAAATCTATTTCTGGGGCAGCTACCTAAACAATTAGTGATTGGGTTTGTGGACAATGCATCTTTTAGTGGGGATTATGAAAGAAACCCGTTCAATTTTCAACACTGCAATGTCAATTTTTGCGCCCTGTATTGTGATGGCGAGCAGATCCCTGCAAAGCCTCTCCAGCCTGATTATGAACATGGTCTTTTTGTGAGAGAGTACATGCAGATGGTGCAAGCCACGGGCAAAGGCATGAAAGACAGGCCACTGATAATCAGCCGGGAAGAGTTTAACCGAGGGTATACTTTGTATTGTTTTGACTTGAGTCCTGATCAGGGGTGTTCTGAGCACTATTCTTTGATCAAGAATGGTAACCTCAGAGCCGAAATTAGATTTGCACAACCCCTCCCCAACACCGTCAACATGATTCTCTATGCAATTTTTGAAAACCTTATTGAAATAAGTCACACAAGGAATGTGCTTTTTGATTATATGTGAGTATGGACACACTGCAGCTCCTCCAATTGTTCTCTGGAAATACTGCCTTTCTAGGGGTCTACCCTTGTGATTTGCTACCCCAGAGACATATCTCCAAAAGACCTTTTGGATTAATTGTAAATACTTACCCTCACACTCTGCCTGGTGAACACTGGCTGGCCCTCTACTTCCCATCTCCTGGATATGGGGAATTTTTTGATTCTTATGGAAGACCGCCGGATAGCCCTGACTTTCCGGGCTCTATAGTGATGTTTTTAGAGCAGCAAGCTGAGAAGTACACATTTCACCAACGTCAACTGCAACACCCCAGCGCTGTGACCTGCGGGCAACACTGTGCGTTTTTTCTACTGAACCTGACTAAAGGAGTGGACTATGAAAATATTTTAAAGATGTACTCCAAAGCCGATATTAAAAATGATCAAATGGTAAAGCTGTTTGTAAAAACTATAAAGGTGGGAAGGGGGCTTGGAACCTGTAACCGTCACCAATGCATGCAGACATGCATGCCTTATTGTAAAATAAAGAAGAAGACTTAAATGTTTTTACTTGTTTCACTGTGTTTTTATTCATTTTACAAATTGAGCCAGTCACCAAACTTGAACCTACTTCTAGGATTTAATGTCCAAGGGCTAGAGGGGGTACCGGTAATCAGAGGCTTCTGAGTTCCAAAAGGGGGTGTCATAACAGAGACGGGGTTAGTAGCAGCTTCATCCTTAACAACCAGAGAATCTTTCAACTTTTCTATTTGCTCTTTAACAGTTGTAGATCCCAACACAGAGGTTGGAACATTCACCTCGGCCATAGCATTCATAAAGTCATCCCAGCCTTTAGGTTTCCGCTTCTCAGTAGGAGCTCGGTGTTGTGAGGCTCCTTTTACCAAGTCTAAAATATTAGTACCAGGAATAGGGACCCCTTTGTATAAAAAGGTACCACGATCATCCCAGGTTGAGACGTCCTGATGCTGCTTCATTTTGTTCAGTAAAAGTTCTGCATTTTTCCTGTAACGGGTGCTCACACCCCTTAGGATCTCATCCATCGCTGTGTCCTGCGGAGATGGCTGTGGCGACTGTTCTGGTAAAGTTGGAAGTGGTCGAGGCTCTTCCGGTGGATAAATGAGATTCAGTCTGTCCTTTTCAGATTCATTTTGCCTGGTCAGTCTTAGATACCTCTGCAGTGTAGAATTGTAGAGCTTAATCTTGTCATCCTCAGACAAATCAGCTCTCTGAAGAATGGTACGCATCTCATCATCCAACCGGTTAGTGGCTATAGCCCCCATAGTAGGGGGCCTACCCTGTAGTTGCTCCATCTGATGACGCGACACCAGGTACATTTTTTCGGCATGATCCATGGTTTATCCAGCTAACAGGCTAGTCAATAGCGGAATAGCTATCCCTAGTAAGGGCCCGATAAAACCGCCCGACTGAAGTATGATCTTCTTCTTCTTTTTGAGTGAGACCTTTCTATCACTCAACTTTTTAATGACCCCTTTCTTTCTCTTTAGAGACCGGAATTGTGAAGGTTTCAGAGGAAGGTTTCCTTTTAGGGTGTTCAGAGCTATTTCTGCTATTGCCCCCACCAGGTCATTGTTAGCATTGCATAAGATGGCTTTTCTCTGTCTTGGTCCAGCCTTTACTAAGATTTTTAAAAGCCCCCAATTTCTACGTACCCTCTCTGACATCTTAAATGAACTAGCGCTAGGGTAACTGAGCTACTGCTTTTTACACTTCTTTTTCATTGTGTAAACAGTAGGCCAATCAGGCGGGAAGAGGCCTGTTCTCAACCTGTAGGATTCTGGAGTGGTGGCTGCCAAATCTACCAAAAGGTACCCATGTGGTTTGCGAGTGGCATCTTGGAATACTTCTAAAAAATACTTTGTGTTAGTGGGATACATTTGTCTGGCCAGTGTGACAATTTGCATCTGATCACGGGGGCTGCTGAACAAAACCAAATATTTGGAATTCAGAGCTATTGTTCTCATTTTCTTACCTTGAAAGAACAGGTTTTGTAGTATGAGAATAATGCTAAGGTTTCTGTGATGGACGTACTGTGTAAAAGCCTTCTCTATTTGATCGCTGTCACCGGCCGATGCCATGAGATCATCTATCACAGCTAGAGTGATTTGTTTTGGCGGAAACAAATCATCATCTTCAAAAGAAGACGGAAGCCCCTCCATAAACTTAATATAAGGAATTTTATTAAGCAGTTCTTTGTACAGAGGTTGCCAACAACTATAAAACCATACAATATTTTGAGGCATTTGAGACAACACAACATCACCATGTTCTAACATTTGTTTGATAAAAAAAGATTTGCCAGAATTGGACGGGCCGCTTATAATACAGGAGAAAGGGTGTACAAATTGTGCAATGTTTTCCGCCATCCTTAATAACCGTAAGGCAGCGTACAGTAATCCTCACTCTTTAATAACCTTTTATTATACACTACTTTTAGAGTTTTTCGGAAGACCCGCGTTTCTAGGGTCCAATTTTTCTTAACCCTAACAATCCCCAACTGCTCTACCCCAATCTCCTTTTTTCTCTCTGCACCAGACACACAATAATCATCTACCAAATCTTTCAAGCTGTCAAAATTAACCTTGTTGCTATTACCACAGTTTAGCGTGATCCCCTTCACTTTTAGCACCGTTTCCCCGTTGGACAAAGCATAAGCATACGTTTTGGGACCAGCCGCAACAAACTCTGTTATCGTAGTGTTTGGTGGAATCTCACTTGTCAGCTGTCCTAAATAATCACCCAAAGGAGGTGTCCACGCCCCCTCTCTACTTACAAAAATGACTGAATCGGTGTCATGGTACAGGCACCTATCGCCCAGCCCATCCAGTAGTCTGTATAATTCCAGCCGGGCATAAGCAGTAGTAAAGCTGGAGATAAATACATTAGTGCATGTCGATTTGGTGGGGTGGTTCTTGGCTGTTTTCCATGTCACAATGGCTGTCTCTGTATCCACAAACTCACATGAGGAAACATCATAATAGGGCACAAAAAGGTATTTGAATAAATCCTCAGGGTTTGTCACCATGGATGTGGTCAGGTGATTGGTGCTCTGACCAAACTTGCCCCACAGCGAATTTAAAAACAGCTTGGCAATCTGTCTTTTAGCAGGATTTACTTCAATGTGGTCACGTCGTAAGCGGACACCTTCCATCTTTTCATAATCCTGAATATATTGCTCTTCATCCTGTTCTGTTTTGCACCAGTCAGGGTAACCACTGGCCTCCTGTTTCTGTCTGAGATGCGTGTTCATATAACCTGAAAATAGCTCATTTGATGTTCTTTCAAAATGCCAGATCTCATAGATTTCAACAATTCTGTAACCTTTTTCTAAAGCTACATTCAATTCAATGGTACACCATGTCCCAGTCAGAGCTCTTTCCTCATCACTGTGTTTACAGGGGGTGGTTTGCAGTTTTTCTGTGCAGGTTGCGCACAAACTAAACATTAATTTGCCCCCTGATTTGTGGGGTAGGATTGGGAAATAGAGATTCCTTGGTGGGTACACTTTGACTTTGGCCAACCCAAAATATTGCTTTATGTCCCCAAAGTTTTGGTAGATGATTTGCGGATGGCCAATTGGGTACTCCTTGGTCTTATTCACAAACGGGTACAAACTGGTGAAATCATAGTATAAGATTTGTTCACCGGGTTTTGGTTTGTAGTACAGGCATGTAGCATTTGTTCTACCACCAAAAAAAGCATCTCGAGGATTCAAAGGAGTTGGGAGCTTATTCTCAACTAGAAACTGCTTCAAAGAGGTGTCATCCTCCACCATGGCCCTCCATTCATGTTCCCAGATGCAGCGCACAGCATACCCCTGGCCCCTGAGGTACTCTTCTTTAATCCTAGTACGATTGTGCAGGCCTCCATATGTTGAATCAAGTAATTTGTTGAAGTCTTTTTCAGAGTAGCAGACAGGGCACCCATGAAAAAAACACCCGCGAAATTCAAAAGCTGTGGGAGTTCCATTTATGACAGCAAAACCATCCAAAAAATATTTGCCTACTTGCTTTTCACCCCCCTTCAGAGCATGCTGGATATTGAGATTCTCAGTGTGCTCTATATGCAACAACCATTGAATCGCTGGAGCTGAATACCTTTTCTGTGTCTTGTGATAATTGTCCAAAGGAGCTAATGCAATGGTATAGCTCTTCAAATACATGAACCGGTACTGGGCCATACAGACAGATGCCAGTGTGATATGTTGGAAGGGGTCAATGCCTCGAATCGCTATCTCCTCAACAATATCCCCCCGACCCCCCTGAAACACTCTCGCTCAGTCATTTCCATCACCTGTTCCCTAAATCGAATACAGGCCTCTCTTAATATATCTACATCTTGTCTGCAATAGTAAGCCAGAGCCTTCTTTAGTTTAAAGACAGTACCTGTATTAGCAGAGTGCCATTTCATGAATTCTTCTCTCTCCCCGGGCATCAGGGTTTCAGGGCTGTAATACTTGATTTCAGGGAGTGGCCCCACGTAGTCTTGATTGGCCATTGTATTGAACAAGTGGGGGAAATATCCTTTGCTGCCTTGAAACCCCATAGCTTTGGGTAATTTGCTTAATTTAAGGGGCAAAAATGAGAGGCTATCAATAAACCGGATCTTATAATCTGGCAGGGTGATACACAACAGTTTCCCCCCCTGACTTATAAGCCGAACCTTAACCTTTTCACGGATCAACTGCTTCAGTACTCGGTACCCGTCATAACCTTTGGAGTTGTGAGCGATAAAAGTACATCCTTTAAACTTATGATTTATAAAATTCTTTACAAACTGCTCCAGGCATCTAACACCATAACAATCCCACCTCACAACATCTTTATCCTCCTCATCATTCAACATATCCCTGGCGCAGGCATAATTAGGTATATGGATGCCTGTCTCTTGACAGCATTCAAAATCATAAATGATGTATCTTTTGCCAATTTGCGGCCGGTCCAATGAATTTAGAAAGCATAAATGCCCTTCCAAGCTTTCAACCTTCTCAGAGCACTGTCCACACTTGGTTTCCTTGCACTTTTTGTGGGGGCTAAAGACGTAAGCCCCACACGTTTCACAATATTCTTTATTCTTACAGTCAACTTTTCCCTCCATAGCAAGCTGTGTGTGTCTTTCAAGACACGCCTTAGACCGGCAAAACTCTTTGCACCTACAGCAGCGCACCTTCTCCTCCCCCACCTGCTGGCATTCTTGGTTGAGACAGGCTCTGCAGATATATTGACAGCCATGACTAAATTTGTGGTGGTAGGGTGTGTGGCAGAATTTACAGAAATAGCGGTCACCCAGGAAGCCCTTGATATTTTTGATGCCATAATAATGCTTGTCGTGTAACAATATAAACACTATTTTTTCTTGCTGGGGGCTACCTGTGACAAAAAAACCGCCAACCGTCCTGCATATAAAACAAGATCTTTATAGTGACCCTTAAAGCTTCTTCAAAGAGGTGTATCTGAGAAAAGTCAATTCTGTTTTCTGTGGAAACACCCAGTCTATTGTGAAGTTCCCTGGCCCTGGTAATAATTTCTTGATTTCTAACATCCCCGCCAATCAGCCAGAGCAAACAGCTAGCAAAACATAGAAATTCACCTCCCACATTGAAATCTACTAGGTGCTGTCTTTTTTTCTCCAGCACTCTGGTGAGCAGCACAGTGCTTAACTTCCTAAGACCTCCCCCCTCCTTGTTCTTCACGACAGTAACCACTATTTGCAAATTACCCCCCCACAGTATCTCGGCCTTACTTTGCAGCAGATTTTCAATACCGGTCAGAAAATCCTCAGCATTTAAATCATTGATATTCCTCCTGAGAGAAAAGAGAGGATGATTTAACCCCTCTGCATCCAGCCGGAGTTGAACAAAATCATTTGGACCTATGTCCCTAGCAACATTATTCAAAAGAGGCTGTATCACATTATGAACAGCCTCTATAGCATCTACAAAAGACCGGATTTGGTCAAGATTAATAAATCTATAGCGTTGATAATATTCCACAGCCCTGAAATTCCTGATAGGCTTCTCCCATTCCTGTACCATATCCAAATAAACCTTGTTCATATTCTGAGAGTTTGCAGAGTTAGGGGCTTGTAGCTGTGGTGTAGAATGACATATCTCCCCTTCTGGTTGAGATGCTGGCGTGGAATCACATTTATGACTGTCTGCTGGGGATGCGGGAAGTCCACCTCCATGCATTTTTGCTTTTTTGCAGGCCGGCTCTGGTTAAACAAACAAACAAAAGGCTATCACCAACATTCCTAATAATGTAATAACGCTCCCCTCCCTTTAGTTTCTAAAAAAATAATACTAATGATTTTGTATTGGATAAAATGCTAGATATTATACCTCCTAACAGCATTCGTGTTGTGTAGCTTGTGCATGGCTGGGCCTCTTGGGGCTCCTGGGGTAATGTAAGGTCTACATATGGCTGTTCATCCACCCATTCTGAAGGAAAAAAAAGCCCCCAATGTTCAGAATTGTTGCAGAAATGTTTACCAGAATCTAAAATGTTATGAAAATATGAAAGACAAATACCTTCATACGCCCTCAAACATTCTGAGTCTGTCAATTGGTTCTCTACAGTAATAGCAACATCAGTGAATAACTGGTCATCCCCCCATTCTGAAGGAAAAGAGAAATCCTATGGTCAGATTTGTTGCAGAAATGTTTACCAGAATCTAAATGTGTGAAAGTATGAAAGACAAATACCTTCATAAGCCCTCAAGCATTCTGAGTCTGTCAATTCATTCTAGTGAAATAAAACAATCAATCAGTCAAACAAGCAAGCATACAAGAATATTCTAAAACTCCATTTTGCATCTAAGTGTTTCAAAAATTAGCCATAAAACTACTTACAATAGTGGCTTCCATTCTGAAAAGGGTCTTCTTAGCAGATCAAATGGCTCCAGAGGTACAGATATGCCAGAAACCAGCAAATGTGACTAGACCAGTATGGACCCTGCTTTTGTATACGCTGGTGATGTCACAACTTAATCACATCAGAGGAGGTGTGTTTTTCACAACTTTTGCAAATCTGACCAGCCCCGCCTCATCAGGGAAACCGAATTGAATAATACCCCTTGAGTTTTGATTAAATTGTGTTTAACATCTGCCAAAGTTAAACAGGGGTCAGCAAAAGAAAAACATAATACATATTTCATGTGATTTGTAAAGCCCAGTTTATTATAAATTTCATAGCATTAAGAGATTCTTGTAATTAATTTCTGTTACATTTTGGCATATGAGCCTCTTCAGAGACAATGGCAATTCAGATTCAATCTTTGACATTAATGACAGTGGTTTACGGCTCTTTTCGATACGCTGTATGAATGTCTTGACCTCATCAAGGGAACCCTGGGTGAAATATAAGTTATTCATTTTGTCAGAAATACTGATGATGATCCAGAGAACATGAGGCATAGAAAGTCTAAAGCATAAGCTGTTAATATGTTCTGTTTCACTGGTACCATCCACGTGGTCTTCATCTGATTGTAGACACCCCATTAAACAGTGGTGTAATATTTTAATAATACACGCTTTCAGAATCTGAGGCATGCTGACATTTTGAGACTCCGCCGTTTCTAAAGCAGGAACTAAGGTAGATTTAGGCTAGCTGTTTCAACCAATCAAAATACTGTTTTCTTAATTATATATATATATATTTACTTACCATTGGATGTTTTGCAGAATCTGCAATAACAAGGTTTTATAAGTTTGTTCTCTTCAATGAAACTGTATAACTCAGGTCCTTTTCTTATTCTGCGCCCACGCTTGGGTGGTTTGGGGGTCAAATTTACATCAAACAAATCTCCATCAGAGGCTGCCATCTTCAAAAGACTGCTGGGGTTAAATTGCTAGCTGTTCAGGCCTGCCCACACAAACTCCCCTGCCCCTTGCAATGACACGCCCTTGAGCATTGCGCATGTCCAGATCACGGGGAGCATGACATGCCCGGGCATGTCCCTGCCCGCGCAAACTCCCCTGCCCCTTGCAATGACACGCCCTTGAGCATTGCGCATGCCCAGATCACGGGGAGCATGACATGCCCGGGCACGTCCCAAACAAGGCCTAACCCCCACTTTTTTTTTACTAGCAGACAGAGAGGCATGGCTGCTTGCTGCTTGCCTCTTGTGAGCCTGGTTGGCTGCTTGCCTCTTGTGAGCATTTTAATTCCTGTTAATATTCCTTGTCTTTTGCTATAGTGGGGAGGGGGGCAGAATAAATTTTATTCAGGGTGCAAATGGCAAAATATGTGTCTTTAGATTTTTTACAAAGGTAAAAACCAGCTGTGGGTTTTAAAAGGGGCTGTGTTTGTTTGTTTTTTCCCCTGCGTTCGAGGAAATGCTTTTAAAGCCACCTAGAAACTTTCAGAAAAAATATCTTTTAGAAAAAGGGGGTTAAATGCAGGCTCTGGCTGCCTTTCAGGGGATTCTTTTCCCCCAGCTTTTGAGGCACTGATTTTTAAAACTCCACAAAAATTCAAAGCATCGTTAGGCTAATAAAAAGCCTTTTTTTATTTTTTATTTCACAGCTCCCCAAAGTAGGGCTTGTTTCCCAAAAACACAAACAGCTCCCCAACGTAGGGCTTGGTTCCCAAAAACACAGGCCTCTGCTAATTATTCACTTAGCTCTTTTTGGTTTTGAATGTCCATAGAAATAGTCTAGGATTAACAGCTCCCCAAAGTAGGGCTTGTTCCCCAAAAACACAGGCCTCTGCTAATTATTCACTTTACTTAGCTCTTTTTGGTTTTGAACGTCCATGGAATTAGTCTAAGGTTAACCTAATCATGTACCCAGAGGATTGCCTGCCAATCTTGATGGGATTAGGCCAAAACGTCACATCCGGAGGGTGGGGGCTGAGCACGTCACTTCCTTTTAGGGCTGTGCCCTGTTGACGTAATCAGCACATGGGCTTGTTTACTTTGATGACGTCACTGATCAAAAGTGCTGATAATTTTCATTAAAAAAAGGTATACACTACTTCTACTAATGAATGAATGAATGAATGAATGAATGAATGAATGAATGAATGAATGAAAATCAGCTTCTACATTTTTGTTGTTGTTGCTGCTTCTGAGGCTGTTCTTTTTGGAATCATTCTATGCTTTCAGTTTACAGTGCATACCTCTACTTCAAATCATGACTTAATATTCAGAAATAGGAGGTGGGTATATAAAATGCAGCAGATGATAATTCAGTAAAATATCTGGTCATTCTGGTTTAATTGATGACTATGGCTGCTGCAGTATTGTTGCCTGATTTATAAGTACATGGAAAAGCTTGCCAGCTTTTTCTGAGATCATTAAGAGACATGAAATGAAGGGGGACAGGTAGTGAGAACTGCAAACTCTACCCAAAATGTTTCTAACAAAATATTCACACCCTTTATTGGAGACCAGTAAAGTTCATTCATATCCAATCAGGATATGAAATAATAAATATGTCATAATAAAACCAAAGCAGGGCAGGATATGAAATATGCCATAATAAAACCAAAGCAGGACAAACTAAACAAAACAGAGAAGCCATCTTGTAACTTATTTTGTTTTAAAGAAATAAACAATAGTTTCAAACATCAGTCATAATAAAAATGATTTATAGCTGAATGTTCAAGTTAAAACTGAGTAGCTATTACACTATCCTGGGGCTTAGCCAGTAATCGGAGTTAGCTAATGAATGATTTTCTTAATCCCAACCCTACAGTTTACCTGTGTTGAGCAAATGGAGATGGATAGATCCTCTTCCTTGCAATAGTTACAATTTCAAGATCATAGCAAAGAAGAAATAGAGCAAACAAAAGGCTGAGAGATACATTTTTCCCACACAGAAACTTAAAAAAAAATACTTAGCCCTATAACAACAAAAATGAAGCATTTTGTCTGGGTTGGCAAGGCAAATTGTCCCATGTTTCAGAAGGTTCAGCTTAATTAGCAGAACCTACCATAAACATATTTTAGTAGAGAACCTCTGAAAGACAGCAGACACTTGTGAGGATTCATATTGCCCTCTCCAAGTTTGTTACAGAAAGTTTCACATCTCACTCTGGAGTTTTAGACATTCTGATTCCATATAGATATTTGAAACCATTATGGAGGTAGCTAAGGCTACCTGGCATATCACAAAGAAAAATGGGAACTGTATTAAAAAGAAAAGGAAACGATGGCAGCACACAAGTTCCTTTCCAAAATAAGGTGTTGGTGGAAACTTTTAAAAGTAAAAGAACTATGGGGAGAAGATTCTTAGGTTACTTCTTCACTATATAACATAGCCTTAATCCATTTCAGCAACCATGCACGATCCTTGTTAGAAATCATGCATTTGCCCTTAAATATCTTTTTAAGTTTGCCTACAAACATTCTAAACCAGGGGTGTCAAACTGCCGGCCTGTAGGCCAGATGCATCATAGTGAAACCACGTCCACCCCATTGCCGGCAATGGAAAAAAAGTTGTGATACATCATGACACATCATATGACATTGCAAGTTTGACACCCCTGTTCTAAATAGTGAGGACTGGGTTCCCATCATCACTTTTGGGTGATGATGGGAACAAGTATTGCTTTCCTTCTTCTGGTTTTGCATTCCCTGAAAGAAGACCTTGAAGGAGATCCCTAGAAGACCTCAGAAGAGGTCCCTTCCATTCCTTGGAAGAAGACCTCAGACAGAGATTCAGTAAGACTCAATGGTCACTCAGATGCTACTGTGTTAATTACATTTGCATGTCATCCATTCTCAGCCATTAGACAGCTTTCTCCTTTTCTTCCCTATAGATCTGATTAATGAGAAATTCTTGACAAGGATCAAATAAAGCAATTTTTTCTCACGGGAAAGGCAGCTGTATAGTGATAATCTAAAGAACCTGCAGCTAGAGTGAGTATTTCCACTACAATCTTCCAGCTGTTCTAGGCAAGATAGGTGTTGAGCAAATTTTCCTTATTCTGAGTCCAACACGTGTCAATTAATCCCAAACAACCACTATGTGGTGTTAAATTTTCATTTTACTCCATCCTGATATATTCAGCCTAAATGGGTATTAAACATGATTTAATTTTGTGCTCAGGAATACCTTATAAAATCCAAGAATATTTTTCTCCAAATGATAATGCGTTTCAACAGTCATTTTAACCCCAAAGTTAAAATTCTAAATGTGAGTCAGGCACACAAACAGTATTTCTATACAAATGCACTATATGTGGAAGATAAAAAAAAAATGTTACCTGTCAGAAATAGCCATGAAAAATTAATATCTGCTTACTGTGAAGCTTCAAGTTTTGCAAATGCAGCATTCATTATCAAAAATGAAGTAGCATGATCTAATTAGGCATTCTGTACTCAGCCTGTCAGATAACACACTTTTAAAATGGCACAACTAAATCAAACATGTCTACTTACCTATTGAATGATAGTCAAACTGCTTATAAAAGACTTGGATCTTGAGTCAGTTTTGTAGTGCTAACAAGACAGCAAAGGATTCTGCTGAGTTTCAAACTTTACTATTAAATAGAAGTAGAAAGCATATAGTTAGTTGAATATTATAAGAATGTTCACCATTCTCATAATTCTTTCCTACATTGCCTAGATGCCAAATTGGTTGGGAATGAATGTTCTTTTCATACACACCTCCATACCTTCAACCATCCATTGTAGAGTATGCAAAACACAGAAATAAGTTTTCTACGCAGAGACAGAGACTGTCTTGTATATGGCAAGGTATATGGCATTAATAATAATTCTCCTTTTGCATCCATTTTTTGATACAATTAGAAATTCAGATTGGCTTTGTAGCTATTGCTATTTATATTGGATACATTTGTTGTTTCTTTAGTTTGGCATTAGTTCATAACAAATGATATAATCTAATTGTAAGGTTCATGCTATATTGAGATTCATG
>NW_024098649.1:0-21881 GCF_016545835.1 Crotalus tigris
CCCACCTATTTGCCTTGGTAGATAAAGTCTATCAATGTCACTGCGTGGATGAAGGGCATGATTCATTGTCATTATTTTTCTGGTCTGCCTATCCATTACTTTTAGTTCTGCTTTAGTCCAGTCCACTATTCCAGCTGTGTACCTAATGACTGGGATTGCCCAGGTGTTGATTGCCTTTATGGTATTTCCTCCATTGAGTTTGGATTTTAAGATCTTCTTCACTCTCTTGATGTATTCACCTCTAATCTTTTTCTTGACTTCATTGTGCTTGATGTTGTCAGCTTGAAGGATACCCAAGTATTTGTAGTACTCTTCCTCATCCAGACTCTAAATGTTATTTTCGTGGGGCATCTTGATTCCTTCAGTTTTCACTATTTTTCCTTGTTTGATAATAAGTGTGGCACATTTGTCCAAGCCAAACTCCATTACAATATCTTGGCTATATATACGGACAGTGTTGAGCATCGATTCTATTTCAGATGATGTTTTTCCATACAGCTTCAGATCATCCATGTAAAGGAGGTGGGATAGTCTAGCAGATGTTTTTGATGTTTGATAACCATGTCCTGAGTTATTCAGTAAATTGTTGACAGAGAAACAGTGCAAAAATCAAATATAATGGGATAATGAAATCTCCTTGACTATCCTCTCTATATTAACCTCTCCCTACTCCCATCATTGATCTGCACTGTGTCTTCCATGTGCATCGATCTTTCCACAATTTTTCGATGTGTCTACTTACTCCTGTTTTTCTAGGCACTTTGATTATCCATTTCATGTGCAGAAGAGTCAAATTGCCTTTTTTAGTCAATTCTGCGCATATTCAGATTGGTCTTCCTTTTCTTGCAGTTTTCCAAGATCATTTTGTCTATTAGGAGTTGATCTTTTGTTCCTCTGCTATTGGGGCGGTTTCCCTTCTGCTCAGGTGGAAAGAGATTGTTTTCAACTAGATGCTGTTGTACTGCATCAGCTACCACACCAGTTATTAATTTGAAAGTTGTTGGTAAGCAGGTAATTGGCCTGTAGTTACCTGGTGTTGCCCCTTTTGCTTGATTTTTCATTATTAGGTAGGTTTTCCCAGTTGTTAGCCACTTTTCAATTTCTCCTCCTTGTAGTATATTGTTGAATTGCTTGGCAATGAGTGGTTGTATAACAGTTAGATGTTTCAACCAAAACCCATGCAGTTCATCTTCACCTGGTGCTGACCAATTTTTGATTTTCTTTGCTCTTTTTTCTACCATTTTTGTTGTTATTACTAGTTCTTTCATTTCAACTTCTGTTTTATTTGCATCCACCTCTTTTAACCAAGCCGCATCCTTGTTGTATTTCTTTGGGTTATCCCATATCTGCTTCAGAACTGCACTGTTTCTTCCTTGTCAGGTACTGACTGATTCCTTGCAGTTTCTCCATTGATGGATTGGTAGAAACGTTTCTGATTGGATTGAAATTGGAGGTTCTGCCTATATTTTGCAATTCGAGCTTCATATCTACTGATTTTCCTGGCTATAGCTGTTATTTGTTGCGTTATTATTTCCAGTGCTTCCTTGATCTTCCTTGTTTCTAAGTGGTATTTCTTGATTAGGTATTCTTTGGTCTTCTTGTTCTTCAGCTTCTTTTCTTTCATCTGTTCTAGCTTGCTTGCATGTGATCTTAACTTGCTGATCTTATTTCTATCCTACCCTTCCATTTTTCTGGTGCACTGTTTGTTTGTTTTTCTTTTTGTTGATTTTGCATCCCAGGTATTCTGTTATAACTGCAGCTGTGCTGTACATTAGTTGGTTTGTTTCTTGCAGTGAATTGGTGCTTATACTTGATATTGCAGTATTTTCATCTTTTAATGCTTGTGCTAGCTGTTTCTTTGGAACAAGCTTCAATGCAGGCAGCCTTATTCTGTTGTTTTTGTGCTGTTCTAGATGCTCAGTTATTCTTTGTTTCAATTCTTTTATTTCTTTAGTTAGAGGGTTTTGTTCTTTCTGAGGTAGAGGTGCCTGGTTTCCAAATGAGAACAGTTGTATATCTCTGCTAGATTCCTTCACTGCCAACTCCCCCTGGTTTGCCTCTACATTCTGAATTACTTCTGGTAAGGCTTTGATTTCTTTGCCCTGGTAAACCTTTGCAGTTCGTCCAATTCTGTTTCTGTGAATACTTTATTTCGTGTTATAAATCGGCGTTGATCTGCTAGTCTCTGTTCTGTTATTTCTGATTCTGGATGTTGTTCTTTCCAGAACTGTTGCATTCGTTTTAGATATCCTCTTCTTGTTGGACTTGATCTGTAGTAACAGATAATTATTTCTTTGTTTTCCATCACTGTGTATCTGCGACGGGTAAACACCTTTTCTTCCAGTAGTTCTGCAGCTGCTGGCCCTGGTTGCTCAGCCAACAGTCCTGAGTCCTGTAACCCATTTTTCACCAGATATCCAGGAACTCCAATATCTAGTGCGGACCTTGTTAACCCGGGCGACGTCCGAGCCGTTATGGCATTCTGCAATTTACGTCTCACCATATTTTTTATGGGAGAGACACTCTTTGTCTGACTCCTCTGATGAGACCTGTCCAGTATGGTTGAACCTCTGGCATAGCTCTCATCTTCCTCCGAGTACACAAGCCCCACAAGGGGGCACTATTATTATTAATTATTATTGATCATGCGCACAGTCAGCGAGATGTTCAGACTGGATTTTGGCAGTTTGTCTACCTATCGAGTCCTTCCAGGACCTGGATATGCAGAGTGTGGATTTTTGATGGTATTACAGATATCCTCTTCGCAGATGGAAGCAGTTCCTAATAAAGGCCGCCTTTGGCA
Source organism: Crotalus tigris (assembly GCF_016545835.1). NCBI lineage: Eukaryota > Metazoa > Chordata > Lepidosauria > Squamata > Viperidae > Crotalus > Crotalus tigris. The sequence goes on from NW_024098649.1 coordinate 2,804, forward strand.
ATTGACTAATGGCAAATTTGTCAATGCCAATGGTGTTCAAGTGGTGCTCCAGTTGTTTTGGGATTGCACCCAAGGCACCTATGACTATTGGTACTACCCTTGCTTGCTTTTGCCACAGTCTTTCTATTTCTATTTGTAGGTCTTTGTATTTTGTTATCCTCTCCATTTCTTTCTCGTCTATTCTGCTGTCTCCAGGCACTGCAACGTCCACTATCCAGACTTTTTTGTCTTTCTTATCGACAATTGTTAAGGCTGGTGGTGTTATGTTGCAGGTGCTTGTCTTTTTTGAATTCTGAAGTCCCAAGCAGTTTAATTTTATCATTTTCTATGACTTTCTCTATTTTATGATCCACCCAGTTTTGCTTACGGCAAATATATTTTTTGCAGATCTTCCAGGCCGACCATCGTTGGCTACTTTGTCAGGGCGCTGCTTGTAATCAGTTTGTGTGCAATCGTCTTGCAACGCTTACCATGGTCCCTGTGTCTTCAGCTTTCTGTGCATGAGGCGGCACGTACTGTCTGTTGCGAGTCTTCGCATTTTTGACTTTTGTATGCATTTGTCCTTAAGGCTTTGTCTTGTGCAGCCAGAATTAGTCCCTCGGTCTCTTTCTTCAATTTTCCTGCTCTTAGCCATTGCCAGGTTTTATTATTATCTGCTTTCCCAGCTATTTTTTTCATGTATTGGCCATGTAATGCTTTGTCTTCCCATGCCTCTATTCTGTTCTTCATTTGGTCTTTCTTGTAGCCAGTTTGGTCTCTCCAGTAGTTAGTAAACCTTCCTGATATACTAATTTCAGTGCATCTTCATCATTGTTCTTCAGATATTCTTCCAAAGCCATTTTTTCTTCTTCAACCATCTGATGTACTTGTAGCATTCCACGCCCACCTATTTGCCTTGGTAGATAAAGTCTATCAATGTCACTGCGTGGATGAAGGGCATGATTCATTGTCATAATTTTTCTGGTCTGCCTATCCATTGCTTTTAGTTCTGCTTGAGTCCAGTCCACTATTCCAGCTGTGTACCTAATGACTGGAATTGCCCAGGTGTTGATTGCCTTTATGGTATTTCCTCCATTGAGTTTGGACTTTAAGATCTTCTTCACTCTCTTGATGTATTCTCCTCTAATCTTTTTCTTGACTTCAGTGTGCTTGATGTTGTCAGCTTGAAGGATACCCAAGTATTTGTAGTACTCTTCCTCATCCAGACTCTTAATTTTATTTTCGTGGGGCATCTTGATTCCTTCAGTTTTCATTATTTTTCCTTGTTTGATAGTAAGTGTGGCACATTTGTCCAAGCCAAAATCCATTACAATATCTTTGCTATATATACGGACAGTGTTGAGCAGCGATTCTATTTCAGATGATGTTTTTCCATACAGCTTCAGATCATCCATGTAAAGGAGGTGGGATAGTCTGGCAGATGTTTTTGATGTTGATAGCCATGTCCTGAGTTATTCAGTATTGTTGACAGAGGAAACAATGCAATAACAAATAGTAATGGTGATAATGAATCTCCTTGAAATATTCCTCTCTTGATATTAACCTCTCCCAGCCTCCCACCATTGATCTGCAACTGTGTCTTCCATTGTGCCATCGATCTTTGCACAAATTTTCTGATGTTTCTACTGACTCCTGTTATTTCTAGGCACTTGATTATCCAATCATGTGGCAGAGAGTCAAATGCCTTTTTGTAGTCAATCCATGCCACATTCAGGTTGGTCTTCCTTCTCTTGCAGTTTTCCAAGATCATTTTGTCTATGAGGAGTTGATCTTTTGTTCCTCTGCTTTTGGGGCGGTTTCCTTTCTGCTCAGGTGGAAAGAGATTGTTTTCAACTAGATGCTGTTGCATTGCATCATCTAGTTGAAAACAATCTCTTTCCACCTGAGCAGAAAGGAAACCGCCCCAACAGCAGAGGAACAAAAGATCAACTCCTCATAGACAAATCGATCTTTGCACAAATTTTCTGATGTTTCTACTGACTCCTGTTATTTCTTGGCACTTTATTATCCAATCATGTGGCAGAGAGTCAAATGCCTTTTTGTAGTCAATCCATGCCACATTCAGGTTGGTCTTCCTTCTCTTGCAGTTTTCCAAGATCATTTTGTCTATGAGGAGTTGATCTTTTATTATTATTATTATTATTATTATTATTATTATTATTATTATTATTATTATTATTATTATTATTATTATTATTACTACTACTACTACTACTACTACTACTACTACTACTACTACTACTACTCAGGTTGATGCAAAGAACTTCTTTCTGAAATTGTATGATTGATGTTTCGATTACAAATTCAGATCTGGTTGATCCTTGTATGGGAGATCTTGTACGGGCTCTAGACTGCACTGAGAGATTTTTAACAAATTCACAACCATCAGTGTGTGGAGATTTTGACTGCATAGCAAAACTTTATATTATATTCTTATCTGTCCCTTCTATGAATCATAGATGTATGATTATATATGTAGGGGTTCTGTAACTGGAACTAGAAAAAGAAACAAATTGTGTAGCCTTGCCTAACTATTGCTATCTCGCTTTTGTAATCAGCATTTGCGTCAGGGACAAATTTCATGCAAGTGTGGGAAACATGTACAGGGATGTGATGCACTGAAGGAGGGAATAAGGGAGTGTACAGGAATGATTGATGTCTTCATTTTATTATAATAACTCTGTTGTCTGATTTTGATTGGCTAAAATTTTTTTTATAAAGCAATGCTACTAACTTTCTAAGGTGTGGCACTTCTGAACGCAACTTCTGCCAGTATTCAGATTGTGTTCCCACCCAGGACTTATTTCGATCAAAAATAAAGTGTACCTTTAAGAAGCCTCTGCTTGAATTTTCATGATTGGATTCTTATGATTTCTCAGGTTTTGCCAAGGGCCAGTGACTTTACAATATTTATGTTCAACATAGCTTCCATTATCACCTTTAGGATAGATACATCAAGTCAAGTTCGGATTGACAAAAATATAAATTTAGAAAAGTAACAAAATATCACGATTTGTAAATGGAAGTTGAAAATTTTGGAAGAAAAAGTCAACTATAATGTCCAGTCAGAGTTTTTGAAACTCTACCAAAGAGATTCACCAAATATTTAAAAGTTTTCAATTTCACTTGACACTATCAACTTTACAGATGCTTTTTGTAAGTTGGCTTAAAACATAAATATGAACCTTATTAAGATGTGCTCATGGAAAAATCACCAATATGCTAACAGGAAAACCATCTGTGAACAGATACCTCTCCCAGGAACCTTTATTTAGACAGATGTATTTTAAAGAGCTAGGCCTGTTTTTAAAAAGTGCAATATTCCAAGCAAATTTTTTTTTAAAAAAAGTATATTAAATGCTATAGTAACTTTCATTCAATCTCTGACAAGAATAAATGTTTATTTATTGTTTGCCCTAGACAATAAATTTGGAATTATTTATTAATTATTTCAATGTTGAAGCTACCCACCTCCATAATAATTTTAGACCGCTTATAAAAATAAACATTAAAAAGCATATCCCCCCCCAAATGAAGACAACTGACCAGAGACAAAACTCAAAGAGTAAAACAGTAAAACCTTCCAGAAAAATAACAAAGGGGCTCGAATGACTATCCTGGTCCATGGCCTGAGTAAGTATAATATAATATAAACTCAGTGATGAACCAGATGCAAAAGTTAATAAATTTATTTCAATGTATTAAAAGGATACATATCTGAAGTAAAAAAAAAACCAGGTATTTATGGGTGTTATATTCACTGATTATTTAGAAATGGGTCCTACTAAAGTCATTGATGGCATCTTTGGAATTGATCCTTTTCCAGCCAATCTTGCTGTATTTTTTACAAAGTAAATTGCTATGATACTGGCATGCAGTTGAGAATACTTCTGTTCATCCATGGAATTTGAACTTTTCTTTCCATTCTGAGCTGACTTTCATTGAAATAGTAATACCTGACTTTCACTAAAATGCCACATTGCTGCTTGGCTACATATGCCTGCTTGCTTTAAAAAGGAGGACACACACATACACAAACACACAAACACACAAATACACACACACAAACACATAAACAAACAAACACACACACACACACACACACACACAAACACAGAATATAATATATTATTTGGTCATGATTTAAGCCACATGCTGATTTAGTCAGCTAGGGATGTCATCTAAAATTAACTATGAAATCGCCTGAGTTATAGTTCAATCCAAATGAAATAAATTATTTTTAGTAAAATCTCTTCGGCTGTTAAAATGAAAGCCAGGAGAGTGTTGATCCATATACTGTATTCACACTAGTGAGATAATATTTTAGCTTCTTGCATTGCAGATGTAGAAATTGGTAAGACAGTATTTCTCAATCTCCTGGTACATAGGGTTCAGCCAAGATGGAGAGAATTTCATTCAATCTCAAAATCATTCTTTATATGGCAAAAATTCTGTGCCATCATAAATTCTGGGCATCATCATATTAAATACTTATTTCAATTTTTACTAGTGGGAGATAGTAAAGCATTTCTTTATTTAGGGGAAATGTTGAAAAAGGTAGTGGCTTGAAACTTGACATAAAGATGGAACTATCAGATACAAGCACTCATGAGCCATATAAACTGGTCATATTTACTTAAAGAGGGATTTTTTTTTCTTAAATCAATGAAGGGAATGACTAAATCTGCCATGTGCTTACTGTAAAGCCTTTGCGATACATCCAGGCGCACTTTTTTAATCTGTCATTTTCCAAAAATGTTCTTCTTTATTTGCTCATCCTTTGGGCTTGTCCCACTTGAAAGAAAGATACAGATTTTATTCAGCTATTTATCTTATTTTTGTTTATGGTTAGGTACTTTCAAATGAATCCAGAAGCCTCTTTCTTTGTATTTTAGCCAAGCACACATCTTCCTCCTTCTCTTTTTAGTAGAAAGTTGATCAGCTCAAGGCTCAATATTTTTCCAGTGTCAGACACAGTGGAAAGGGAACAATCTTTTTCAAAAATTCTCTGCAAATGTGTCATCCTGATGCAGTTGTTTGTCTGCCATGACTGAACAGAGCATATGGACTATAATGCAGAGCAATAAACTGAGTCTCTTTCAGAGCACATTTTTGGCTGCAAGTGTGGGATGACAGATGTGCTTAAATCATTGTAAATAAATCTACCACAGGTTAGTTTTTAGATAACCCAGAACTTATTGGTAAATTATATTTTGGATTTTAAAAATGACTTAAGGAACATCTGTATAATTCTTCTGTCAGATTCTGCCCTGAGTTAATGAATTCAGGTAATAAATTATCTGGTTTATAGTAAGGCAAACATCCGTGATATCTGCCAACAGAATAACTGAGTGTGCCCATATAAAACAAGTTAAAGCACAACAAAATATGTTTCATTCATTCTCTATTCATCCAAACTTCCTTTCCTTCAATGAACCATGGCAGATTCTCAGGCTGAATAAATGGGAAATAATTACTCTTCTTTATCCATTCTTCATGTTCATAATGAAAGTAAATAATGAATAATAAAAAGCCATACTTGAGGGCTGCATTGATTTTAGAGACTTTTTGAGTAAGGCAGCAGTGCTCCCTGTGCTACAATCCAATCTTCCTTTAAAACTGGATTATAGGACTAGAATCTTACAAACAAGAGACCCACACAACAAGCATGTGCCATATTATCTATTACTCTTCTATAATGCTATAGATAGAACTTGAACCTGAGATCATTCATCATCTGAGAAGCACCATCTCATTGAACCTCTGAGCCTAATGTGGAACTTGCCCTAAAGCAGGGGGTCAAACTCAGTTTCACTGAGGGCCGCATCAGCATTGTGGTTGCCCTTGGGGGGGCTGAGTGGGTGTGGCCAGGGTGTAGCGGCCTACTGGGTGGGCGTGGATGGAGTGGATGTGGCCTACTGGGTGGGCATGGCCAGCTCTACATCGTTTGCGTCAAGGGTGCCTGGGGGGGGGCCTGGGCAGGAGTGGGACAGATCTGAGGGTCTCTGGCAGAAGGGGGTGGGATTGGGGCAAGCTCCAAGGCATGGTCCATTTCTTCATTCCTCACAAAGGGTGACACCTCCCCAGCATGCACCCAGGGGGTGGGGCCAACGCAGCAGAGGCTGGTTCCTTGCTGTTTCCAGACAGCCTTGTGGAGCTAAGACTGAATGTGTTTCAGCATAGATGGCCACCACAAAATTGTACATTGGTTCCCGGCCGGCCTGGGCCAGGGCCAAGGCAGCAGGGGGCCATTCCTCACTGTTTCCAGGATGGCTTCGCAGACCACATGAAACCACTTTGCAGGCCTCATCTGGCCCCTGGGCCTTGTGTTTGACATGTCTGCCCTAAAGAGATGGCAACTGCCTCAGAGTAGAACAAAATAGTTTTGCCTAAAAGCTGCAGATGACATGGTGCTAAAGCTCTGCTTCTCCAAGACAGTTTGCATGGCTGCACTGCCAACATATGTTTACAAGTGGGCTGCAGGTGAGCCAAGAAGAATGACATTCTTTTTTGCTCATGCTAGAAAGCAACATCCAGTGCCAGCAAAATACTTTCCAGATTGAGAAAGTACTTTTCAACAAGGATGCAAGCCCCAGCAAACAAACTTATCAAAGAAATCAGATTTTTCAAATATCAGATCAGAACAAGAGGAGGAGGCCAGGTCTCCCTTCTAAGATCCAGAGTATTGTGATGTTAAGGTGACCAACCTTTTTACAATGAAAAGGAGAACACAAATAAATTGAAGAAAAAAATATTGTAAATAAAAGAAACATTTTATTCATTGCAACAATAATATAGACAACTTGCATGTGCAAAGTTTGCCAGCCGGGAGTTTTGGCGCGCTAAGCAGCAATTCCTATTGGCTTTCGAAAGCCAATAGTGGGAGTAGCACAGCTCATGCAAAAGTTGAAAAAAAAACCATCAAAAAAAGGTGCCGGAACGCCGTTCTGAGCGTTCTATGAGGGAAAAAAAAAGCCCTGCAGATTAGTCTTCAAATATCGAAAAGAAGGACATAAAGGAGGACACTTTTTGAGGGAGGACAGAACTTACAAAAGGAGGACTGTCCTCCCTAAAGGAGGACGGTTGGTCACCTTAGACTGTGCCAGTGAGTCCTTCCAGGAGAGACAGCTGCAGAGCTTGTTCCAGATTTTGCTGGGGCATGATTTTGTTCCTGATGGAGAGTCTAGAAAAGAAACTCAGTCCTCATTTGGCTTCTTGTTCATAGATATCCTGGCATATTGCCAAAACCTTCATGGAAACGTTCTATAGAAACCAATAGACCTATAGAAGTCTACTATCAATCTGGTTAGACTTTTTCTTGGTTTTAGCCATACTGATTTCAAGACTGCAATTTTAGAAAGAGGATTAAATGGTGAATTTGATTTAGTTTAAAAAAAACCCCACAACTTAACTCACCAACAAACCCACCTGACACTGTAAAATGTGATATATGTATATGCAAAGTGAATCCCATTGCATTCAGCACTATAGCAATAAATGCATTTTAAGATTTCAGCCTACATTTTGGGGATTGCCCTGGAAGAATATTCAGAGGCTTCAATTGGTGTAAAATGTGGAAATGTGGGTAGTGTGAGGTCATTTGGCAACAAGTGCTAACCAGGCCTAATCCGGCTTAGATTCCAAGATCAGACAAAGTGTTTAGTATAGCTATAGACGGTCAGGGTAGTCTTCCAGCTTTCTATTTTCACCACGACTTTGTGAGGAGGATTGAGTTGAGAGAAAGTGATTGACTCAGAGTAATTTTTTTTAAAATGTGAACACCATTATTAAGATATTAGACTGTTGGTGGAGATGAAAGATTTTCAAAATCTTTAAAATAATGGGAAAAATGAGCGAAAGGGAAGAGAAGCAAAGAAGGGCATTTGGGGAAAAACTTAGAAATAAATAAATAACACAGAGATAAATAAATAAAAACATCCAACAGATTAGTAAAGTAAGTAAAGTAAAATTAAGTATTTGAATGTTGTTTTCCAAAATCACTTCAGAAAGAAGTGATTTTCAGAAGAGGGTGAGGGAAAAAGGTGTGTGTATGTGTGTGTGTGTGTGTGTGTAACTATTTTTATCTATTTTATTTATTTATTCAAATATTTATGTACCACCCATCTTTCAAACAACTTTGGGTGGCTCACAATCAATGTCATTTGGTAAATTTGAAATACTGTCACTATTAACTGCTTCTCTGTCTTCTGACATTTAATTTTTATCAATTTCATGGACTGGTAAAATGTGAAGTTTGCCATTTCCTCTTTTAATTCAATTTTTGAAAGAAAGAAGAAGAACAAGAAGAGGTAGCCTTAGACAATTATTGTTAGGTGCAAAAGATCAGGACCACATGTGAAATTCCAATTAAGCTAATTTATTACTAAACACACTATGCACAAGAATCTACTCAACTAACGGTTAGCACTATCTTGGCATTAAATAAAGGTAAATGTAACTCAAGATGGGTTAGATTTGATCCATTTATGGCTACATAGAGACTCTAGGCTGATTGCTCTTTTGACTTTATCCCTAGATTCTGCCACTCTTTCTCCTACAATTTTGACCTGCCTGAGTTTCTCAAAGACATTTAGATCAGGATAGTATATTGATCTCTAGCAAATTTGAAGTCATCATGATCAGAAATTCTAATGTGACTATCTCATTTTAGCTCACCTGAGAACATTCTAACAGGAACCTAATTTTTCCTCAGTATGCTGAATATTAAACTGTAAAATATTTCTTCTAGAACTTAAGTTGTGAATTAAAAAGAAATTGCTGTAATTAAATATTTTATCTAGTTACCATGTGTGATTCTTTTTTAAAGGTATCAGCTGGCATAAAATGTTGGGGATATCCTGGTGCCTTTCTACAGTTTATTTTCTATCTCAGTCATAATATTAACAAAATTTCTCATCTTTCTCTGATGGAGTCATTCTTCCAGGTTTTATAAAACTGGTGATATTTTTTTTTTTATTCCAGGAGTCTCTGTGTTTACATGTGTTTAACATGGTTCAATCTTATAGAAGCCAACATTAATGGCTTCTATTAATGAATATTTTTCTATTTTTTTTATAAAAAAAACAAAACAAAACAAAAACCCACCAGTGAATATTTTTTTTATCTTTAAAAGAAGAAACATGCATCATATGAGGTCTATAAATATTGCTAATAAATTTGATGAACATTTCTTCCTAAACCCCATTCCAGTTGTTTCACATTGTAGTTCTTCTGTGATCACATTTTATATTTAGGTATTGGCTATGATAGAATAGCAGCCCACTCAAATCAGTTATGTGAAAAAGAGATCCAACAGGGTTCAATTTCATATGTAACCTGTTGAAAAATTGCTATAAGAATATGAAAACTCAGCTCAACAATGTTTACTATGCTCTCACTAAAACTGTAAAATCTTTTAAATTGTTTTTACTAGTAGTATTAGATCAAGTTAGAGCAAAGCAAAATCATCATTATCATCTCAGAGGTTGCCACAAGGAAAAGGGAGTCAAACTATTCTCCAAAGCGCTGGAAGGCAGGACAAGAAGCAACGGATGGAAACTAATCAAGGAGAGAAGCAACCTAGAACTAAGGAGAAATTTTCTGACAATTAAAACAATTAATCAGTGGAACAACCTGCCTCCAGAAGCTGTGAATGCTCCAACACTGGAAGTTTTTAAGAAGAGACTGGACAGCCATTTGTCTGAAATGGTATAGGTTTCCTTCCTGAGCAGGGGGTTGGATTAGAAGATCTCCAAGGTCCCTTCCATCATCATCATCATCATCATCATCATCATCATCATCATCATCATCATCACCACCATCACCATCACCACCACCATCATCATCATCATTATCATCATCATCAAAAATTCAGATGTCCAAGATAAGATAACCTAAATGTAAAGACTTCTAAGAAGGTAAGCAATGCCTATTTTCATAATATTGTGGAAAGTATTTTTTTATTACTTATGTGCCATCGTAGCAACTACATAGATAAATTTTCTCCAGGAATATTTGTCCCCACACCTGGTCTTTGAGGCTTTTCAGTGGTAGGAAGCATAGCCTCTTGGTATTTTGAATATCCAAATGATTGGAAATTTTACCAATCTTAGCAAATTGAAGATTTCAGTTGCTGATTTATTGCATGGTTTTGAAAGAGATCAGGTGTATTTTTTTGAATACAAAGTGCTTGAATTTCCACAAAAATAGGTCATCACCAACTGTTTAACAAATTTCCACCTTCCATGCATATTAAAAATATAGAAAGGACGAAAGTTATCATTTTGGAATCATTCCTACTTAAAGGATGTTTGGCTGTTAATTACAAGCATTCCTCCTGCTGTAATGAATCCCAATTATTTTGGTATACACTTACAACTTTACTTCTTAGTACAATGTATTTTTCCCACCTTCTCCTTCCCCCAGCAGGCCTCCCATTTCTCAAAAGCAAATTTGGAGGATTTAGAGAAAGATTATATGGAGAGTACAAATTTCTTCTTCTGGCAGAATATATTGAGTAGAAACGCTGTAACTAGTTCAGTACAGCCATTATAAATGAACTTGGAATCTAGTTTCAAAACAATGCCCGTAAGCCCTGAAAAAATGTTGGAAATACTAATATAGGGAATTGGTAAAGGATTTTTTTTTTTATTAACTATGTGTCAAGCCCTCCCGGGCTTGACACACAAAAAGGGGGGGGGGACAGCCTGGTGACAGAGGAGGAGAACCAGCACAGAATCTAAGCAGCTCACCGTTTTGGAAGAAAGAGTGAGCCGCAGATCCTCCGGTGACTGTTCTGAATGCTGGAGAAGCAAAGGAACGATTCCGGACACCATTAGACACCGCACATGCACAGATAAGCTGCCGCACCTGTGCAGAAGAAGAACGAGCTGCCGAACAGCTGACGAGCGGCAAGCCAGTGCACAGCTGATGGGCGGTAGCTGGCAATTAAGCATAACAGTCAAGGGCGTCCCAGAGAAGCCTCAGGGATGGATGAGGTTTCTCTGATTGCTGCCGGTGCTGATTGGGAGATGAGAGGGCAGGGTTGTAGGTTGTTAGGCAGAGATGTAACGGGTTTGTGGCTGAGGATTAATTGGTGAAGGGTGGGGTAGTAATTGGTGAAGGGTGGGGTAGTAATCACAAGAGTATATTTAAACAGAGCTGGGAAGCAGTTGCTCCCAGCGCAAACTTTGTAAAGCATAGAACCTGATTTCTAAGTTCTGTGTGAACGTTATCGCTTTACCTCAAGTAAACTGGAGTTTGTTGGACGAAGGTGTTCCTGTGTTTTCCTTTTCCTGTAAGTGTTCGGTCGGAAAACTGACACTATGCCTGATACCACAAGCTCTTCTAAGAAATTTGCTTGAAATTGATGATAGAGCTGACACAATTGCAGGATACAACCCAGTAGAGTCCAACAAACCTAACTTGGTATAATATTATCAAAATCCTAGATGTGTAAATGTGATCCTTCCTTTTGTAAGAAAGATCTGTTGAAGCATATCTATAGCAACATCAAGCTTTCAGCTCAGGTTCTGAAAATAAAACATGTTAAGGCTGTATTTGTTGAGTTCTTGATACAGATCCATTGGCTGTTATGCTGGGTGAATGAGATATACTGTAAATTAGACTGAGACTCACCAATAGTTTTAGCAGAAAGACTGCATTTATAGATAACATATAATATTCAAAATGTCAAAACTGAATGGAAAAAACCCCTAAGTTTAAATAAATCAAACCAACAGCTTACAAATGCATATGAATTTACAGTTTCAGAAAAGACAGCTTGAATGTCTATGGCAAATATTTTTTTTGCAACCAAAGTTTTACTAAAGATGTGTCATAAGTATAATAATGTATTATAAGTATAGAAAGAAAATTATCTGTGGACTATAAACATTGAAACATGTGTTTTCTATATGAGTTTCACAGGATGAAACATCCAGAACAAAGATTTTTAGGGTTATATATTCTTCAAACCTACTGTGAACTGTTGAGTAGGAGGACACGGTTTCATTAGAGTTTGTTCAAACATTGTGTTACTTAAAGAAGTTGTCAAAGCTTCAAGAGAAAAATTGTGGCAACAAGGTTGTAGTGTTAGTTCCCATTATATTATCACAATCGTTTTTCTTTGCTTCTGCCAACTTCTATTTCAAGAATATTTGGCATGTAATATTCACACAGCATGGGCTGCATTCATATCTTCTTCAGTCCCATTATCCAGTATCATTTCACAGATATGGCTGAGAGAAGATTACAGTTGAACCAAGATATGGTGGCACATTTTTCTGGTCCAAATATTAGGCAGGCTAATAAAATATTTAGTATGTTCCCAAAGCTGGCAACTTGGATACGATCCCTTCTTATCATGTTATGAAGGAACTGCCTGCATGTTCTATCCTCTTTGGCAGCCTGGAGCTATTTAGCATGGGAAGCAGACTTGCTATAGTCTTTGCATTGGGGATCTCTCTGAGAACTGAACTGTAATGGGAGCTCCAGTTTGGCTGGGGCCTCCTGTTGGAGCATACTTAGTCTAATGACAATTCCAGGATTGGACTCAAGCGCACTGACTATTTTGGACCAACCACTTGCTTTCCCTAGAAGTTGGCTCAGTGCAACAATTTCCTCTGTGTAATTTATCATTTCAAATTCTTTTCAAATGTCACCATCACCCTCAAACCAAAACTATCCTATTACCTTAGCAAACAAGTTAGCTTAACCATACCCATCTAAGGAAATCCAGCAAAATGCTCCCTGCAGTATGATGGGTCACACGTGCCTTTGGTGGGCAGACTTCTGTGTTATTATTTCAAATGACTGGGGCCAGCCTTCACTTTGGTCCACTTGAAGTTTGCCTACAGTAAAACACGGTAATTCTAGTAACTGTATATTATGTAGGATGACTACTGAATTGTCAACCACGCAGGATGGAAAATACCTCTTGAGTTTATTGTGGTTTTTCTTCATCTACATTATTTTTCTTCAGTTCTTGCATGTGCACTCAGTTCCTACCCTTGGAGGGAATATATTGTGTTTTCTTTTGTTGGTAAAAATAGATTAGACTTTTGAGATGTAGACAGAATTGCCTGTTTTAATTTAGGATTGTCTGATTTATTTCAGGATTGGGTTATTCCAATCAACCCCACACACAATCCCCCAGGAGTAAAAGTCTACTTGAAGTTGGACTTGCTTCCAGGTGATTTTATGGACATGCACAATATTATTATCCTTGACAACAAAATGGAAATGGTTTTGGTACTTCTTTTTTCTGGAATGTTTTCCCAATTTTTTAGACTTAGATTACAGTTCTGGCTATCTCTTAGCTGAGCATTAATTTAGAGTGGTACTTCTTTTCTAGACTGGTCATGATTGACTAGGTTTCTCCACCTAGGTGGACTCAAAATTTAATGGAACAAAGCTTGTTTCCATTTTTTAAATCGAAATAAAAACCAAATTAGGTGTCTTAAAGTTACAATAGTCTTAACGTACTTATATTATTCAACTTTTACAAAGTCCCCAAATCAGATTGAAAAGCATGGCCTTACATCCTTTCATGACATTATTGCAAGAATACTATACTCCCCCTAGGCTGACATTTTTTATTTTAAAAAATTGTCCCTAGCCATAAAAAGATTGTCTGCTCTTATTCTGGATAATGAAGACAAAAATCCAATTTATTGAGCGACATCCCACCTAAAATATCTGGAAGGCAAGATGGAGAAATAAACTTCAGATTTTGGTCTTGTTCCTACTTCATTATGGGTCATATGGGCCCCTGGGACACTGGAATGGAACATAAACCACAAAGCAAAATGAAGACTAAAGTAGATTCAGAAGAGACTGATCAGAAAGGCAGATAGTGGATATTAGAAAAAGAAAATATTGACTTTGCTCACTTTATATCCTATTAGTTGAATATGGAAATATCCATCTTTTGGGGACCATCAATAATGATTTGCCTCAGTATTATTGAGGACAGGTCAGGATGGGAAGCATTTATTTATAGAGCCACCAGAAGTTAATTTCTACTCAGTAACTTCTAGCTTTTTGCTATCCTACCCACTAGCATATTTCTAGCCCTCTGGGTAGAATCCACCCTTCTGGATTTGTTCTTGCTCTGAGTTTTAGAAAATATGAATTTTATTTCTGCTATTTATGAGTTTCACTGTGGCTCCTTATGTCACTGAGGCTTTACTGTTATTTAAGTAGCTCTACATTTTCAATTTGATCAAAGGTAATTTATTTGGTTATGGGAAGAGATATTGGCCAGAATCTTAAGAACCATAAAATCAGTTTTATGTTTTTATGGGTTGATGACAGTAGCTCCCATTCAATCATTCTCTGTAACAACCTGCTTTTGAAATTGAGGCTATCTTCAGAGGAAGCTATGATAGAGATCAGAGTTTCTTTGTCTGTTGTTCTTATAAGAAAAAGAAAAAAAGAAACTATCATTATACACCTCATGTCGAGTACATCCAAACTTTTGAAAATACCTAAACTGGACCCAGACTGTTCGATTGAACTCCAGCCACAATTAAGTAACAATAGTAACAGTAAAGAATACTAAAGAGATTACTACTAGTAGTAGTTTAAAAATCAGATGTAAAAACATTCATCCTTTCTACACAGAATTTATTCTTGGTTAATAAGATTTCCTTAATGTTCAAATCTTCTGCTCACAGTGGATAACAAAAGGATTGAATTAACTGTTTCTTCAGTAGATTTACTCTGTTTTATCGAATGATCATCCAGAACAGAATTACAGGGGGGGGGGCAGATGGGATGGGAGAAACATTCCTTTCTTTTATCTGTTAATAGAATTAGTTCAGTTGAGAGAATAATATTGAATTCACGCTAAGATGCTTTGTTGTCCAGATAAATCCTTTCTTTACCTTGATAAATATTGAAGGTAAATAATTATCTACAGTAAGTCATCACCCATACTACTTTTTGTTTTGTAGATCATTCATTTATTTTTATGCTTCAGTTTATTCCTTAGTTTTAATTCCATTTTATCTTTCTCTTGTTGTCTTCCAATGGATTGTTGAAAATGTTTAATTTCATATTTCCATGAGAGTCTATAGTTGTGTTTGATTCTTCATCCTGAATGTATTACAAAGCTCAGTTTAAGAACTAGAGAGGATTTGATGACCTAAAAAAGAATTCAAAGTCTGCAGATTTCCATACTTATACAATTATAGAAAAGAATTCAAAACCCCTAATAGTCTGTCTTTAAAATTGATTTATACAGCCACTCATCAACTGCTATGAAGTGAGGAATAAAAATACAGCATCTTCTCAAATGTAAGGAAATAAATTTATTCATGAAAATGCCCCAAGCACTTCCTTTTCCTTCTTTTATTTATGTATTATCCATCCAAATAGTTTTTCTTTATTCCTGCTTGTGTTGGCTCATGTCCTTAACATACAGTGTTCTATCATTTTTAGGAACAGTACTAGTAGAGATGGGCCTGCTGGAAAGACCATGGAAACTATTTTTGTATAATGGAAAATGATTGTGTGAAAAGTTCATAGTCAATGATCTGTAAGTTTCATCTTGCCAGCTCAGCTAGTGACTTTCTCAAGATGGGGAGGGAGGATAGGAGATGGAATCACATCAGTTGTTAAAGAGTTTCACTGTCTATCAAGTTCAAGAAAGCAAACACTCATGGAAAAAAAAAAAGATTGCCTCGACAGAATCATCGAGGAATGCAAAAGCACACAAATATGGAGAAAATAAATCAGTCATTAAAAGGCAATTAGACAGTTTTAACTTTTTTTCTCAGAAGAATATGCTGGCAGTAGTTGATTACTTCTAGGGACAAAGACAGCAGAGATTGAAAGATTGGTCAGAAAAATGTTGAGATCTCCTCCAGCTTTTCTATTTGCTACATAGCATGGCAGACAAGGACCCACCTTGCCAATATGTTTTGCCAACCCTCTTATTGCCCCGCAAACTTCAGTGATTAGAGACCCCAAAGTTACTTCATTCTACGAAGACAAATCAATATTGATTCTTCCTAGACCTGCCCAGAAGAGATAAAGCTTGCCAATGTGGTCTTTTTCTAGCCTGGAACATATAAAACCAGAAGTGAGGGGGGCATTACAGAAGAAGTTAAGTTTGCCAATGATCAGAGGTAATGAAGGACCCATCCAAGAGCAAATCAACTATCATTCTTACACCCCGTTGACATCACAAAAGAGTGCATAAAAAAAAAGCAAAGCTCACTTTTTCAAATGTCTTTGAATGTTGTAAAATTAGAGCAGGACACTTTGTGTGTCAACTTTGCAGCATTGGACCATTTGGAATTTGTTGTTTTATCCTTTCCTCATCCCTGCTATCTTTGCCTTAAAGAGGTGCAGAAGGGGAAATATTTCAAAAATGTATTACAGTCAAACTCTTGGAGGTAGAAAGTTTACCATCCATGCTATTTTCATTCTAGTCTGCCAAAATTGGAATCAGTTGCAGGTGTTTTTGATGCATAACCTTAAAGGTGGAAGACGATTTTTAAAAATGTGAATCTTGAAGGAGCTTTAACTAAGCCATTTTGTCTTCAACTCAAACTTTCTGTCCTCAGAAATTTGATCTGAATCATGGCTTTGAATCTTGTACCTACACTTTAGATCAGTGTTTCTCAACCTTGACAATTTTAAGGCATGTGGACTTCAACTCCCAGAATTCCCCAGCCAGCAATGCTGGCTGTGGAATTCTGGGAGTTGAAGTCCACATGCCTTAAAATTGTCAAGGTTGAGAAACACTGCTTTAGATTAAGGTAGGTTTTATTTGCACAGAGAGTTTTGTTTTCTTCTTCCTTACTGGGAAGCTCTGTTCAGATATACAGTACCTCTCACTTTTCACTAGATGGCAGCATGTTGTGCCTCGGACATGGATTTTGTTACTGTACTGAAATTAATTTGGTTATTTTATATGCCACTTGTCTCTTAAGTTAACCATTAATATATGTGGGGCAGAAGGAATGAGTAGATAGTGCAGAAAATAGCATTCCTTGAGGCAAAGCCTCCCAGAATTCTATGAGATGAAATGCCAACACATCTGGATAACATAAGGTTGAGGAAAGATGGCATGAAAAATCATGTCAATATTCATATTATATTAATTGTTATGGGCTAGAACTTTAAATGTACTTTCCCTCTCTTCCTTTTTTAATTTTTTTCCAACAAACACACAAACAGAGAAAGGGGGGGAACACGCACATGCAGTACATGTAGGAAATTACTTGGCCAGTTATGAATTTATTATTGGTGTTTTCTCAGAATATTAAAGAACTGAGAGTAAACTGGTAATAATAGTTCTTTCCAAGTCACTTGAACCTAAAAATCCTCACCCTACTCCCTCTGTCCTGGTTGGTGGCAGCCTGCTCACTTACTCTGCCTATATAATGAATGTCTTATTATGAAATGAGAAGCTGGGGGTGGAAAGGAAAAAAAAATGGGAAATAGATTGCAAAAATAAATCTAAGAATGTACACAGAGCCCTTTATTTTATGCTGAGAATGGGAAGCTACCATAGATATGGGGGTTTAGGTCATAGTAACATTCTATCAAAACAATGAGATACGTTTGTAGGATGGGAACTTAGATTTAGTTCTTTAAAATAAAGTTTCTGACCCATCTCCCCCCACCTCCCACCTCCCAAGAGATAATTTGGACTTTAAAAGAACCTTTGAGGATCCAGCCATGTGGAATGCAATGTCTTTTAGTAGATCATTGTTGACATAATTGATGAATATATAATTTCATACCCCATTCTTTCTTTTTTTCTGGTGATTTTCTTGGCTGTAGAGACTATCAGGCTGCAAAATCTCTATATATACAAGAGTAAGATGTTGTATACATTTACTAATACATAATCAGTTGCATACTCTACTATATACAATAACATATATTTTCCTAGAGATTTATTTTCATGTTTTATCATTTTATTTCCCAACAGCATGAAGTAATCAGAATAAATATGCTCTATAAGCCAGACTCTTAAATTAATCAAATGGCTTCTCCTCCTTTAGCTTGAGGAAGTGGTTTCTCAACCTAAAAGAATTTTTTTCTTAAGTCATTCTTTTTTCATCCATTGATTTCTGTTACCCAGAATCCTTTATAGTATTTCCAAGGCTCAGTAGCTATAAAAAATGAGATTCCTTCAAACTTGCATGTACAAAAGTCTACCTAGGAAGAAGATATATATAAAAATGTAGTACATAATTAAGTAATCAGCTGTTGAATTTTGTGCCCACCTTCAGAAGTGTAAAATATATATTCTAGTCCTATACAAAAACAAGATAAACTCCTTGTATTATACAGGGTGCATTGGAAATCTCACCTATAAATCTCACACTTTTCCCCCAGTGGTCCAACTATTGCCCATAGGCATTACTAGACTTTTTTCCATTTCTTGTTTCTCTACTTCCATGTTTTGTACCTCCACTATTGTAGTGTGCTGTCTTCTGGATTCTCAGTTACCTTGGAATTAGAATGAGACCCTACAAAAAGGCATTCCGTTGGTCAACGTATTTTCCTCAGAGCAGATGAAATGTTCCACTTAACAATCCATTACAATTTGTGTGGTAAACTGAAAAAGCTTTATTTTTACAACAAATCCCACCCCCACCCTCAAAGGGAACAAGTATTAAAGTTGCTCTCATAATTGTGGTAGGTCATTCCATACTGGTGATTTGTAGCTTATTCTAGAGCAGGGTTGGGGAACCTTGGCTCTTTTATGACTTGTGGACTTCAACTCCCAGAATTCCTGAGCCAGGAATTCTGGGAGTTGAAGTCCACAAGTCATAAAAGAGCCAAGGTTCCCCAACCCTGTTCTAGAGCCATTGAACCAATCCAAAAGTAATGCAGACAGACCTTGTGTCACTTCAGCAATGGCTGAGTGATGCTATGAAGATGTGTGAATTTTCTGCAGAACAGAGAAGATTCCTGTCCTTGTAGTCAGGACCTGTTACTTATATAAAAAATAAAGGTGGATTTTGCTGACCAAATTGCTTTCACTCACTTCAAGTATTGCCTTTAAATAAGCAGTTTTAGATTCTTTTCTGGGGATACAATAAGTCAAAGA